>NW_027481363.1:0-40128 GCF_050403205.1 Rhodotorula paludigena
GAAGCCCTGCAATCATGCAAGTGCTCGAGAGGTCAGCGTGAGGTCGAGTGGTGCGAAGGTTGCCACTCGATGGCGGGACAAGGGGACGCACGCGTCGGCGACGGTGTTGGAGATGCTCTCCATGGTCGAGTTAGCAGTCGAGCTGGCCATCTGTGGCAAGGGAAGGAAGGAGGGCGCAAGGGCGACGACGTCAGCGTGGGGAACGTAGGCAGGATTGGCGCGTGTCGGTGAAGCTGCCGACGTACGATGTGTGGTGGTGGTGGTGGTGCGTGTGTGTGTGTGTGTTGTGGGTGTGCGAGTGAGCGCGACTGAGTGAAGGGAAGGGAAGAGAGAGGCGCTCTGGCTGGCACTACTTGGACGCCTCAGCGAGCGCCCCTCGGTGCGCGGTGACGGCGGCGTCACTTCTATTCTAGCCCAACCGCTCGCGAACCTTGCGCTTTTTCACGTGCATTCACCAACCCCTCTTGGTGCACTGCCGATTCTGCGCGCGTCCCCTCTCATGCGCGCGCGCCGCCGACGCGCTCGGGGCGGGTTGCTTCCTCCATAGCTCCTCACAGCTTGCTTCGAGTCTGTACAACGCTTGCATTGTCTTCGTAGATTATGTCACCGCTATCGGGACTCGCTGCGAGCCCGTAGGCCCCACCACTGTGGATGAACTGCATTTCTTGCTGCTCATCAACTCGCCTCATCGCGTAACGCTTCTACCGCTCGGCTCGGGCATCTTCCTGGACCCAGCTCGGGCGGGTACTAGCTAGTGACTTTCTCAACGGTGGACAGGCCGGCTTGTCACCATAGGTAGCGCGCCAGCCCCCTTGTCTTGCTCCAGGGAATCGCTCAACCTCCCCTGCAAGACCTGCTTCAACTTCTGCCGTTCGCGCAGCAGCTTCGACACGAACATTCACAGTACAGCTACCACTTGCGAATGTCGTGCGCGCGCGAGTTACCGTAGTTCTGCTGTTCTCCCTCACTGCCTGCACGCGGAAGGCTTGCTAAATTGCACCGCCTCAAACCCGGGCCGGACTCGAACGTCTGCTTTGACGTCATGGTCGGCATTTGATCGCGGATCAAAGGTGCCACGTAGGCAGAGCTCGCCGGGGAGCCGTGTCATGCTCATTTCCCGTCGGACTCGCCTGGACCCGCCTTCCCCGGCCCCACCTGCTTGTTTCGCTGCGCGCGCGTCATAGACCGGTACTGCGGTCACGGGGCATGAAGATCCGCAGCCGGACGGCACGACTTCACCTGCCCGCTTCCCTCGCCGCTCTCTCTTTCTTCCTTCACCTCACTCGAGAACAAACTCCATAAACGACATGGCATCGACGACCAGTACCTCCAGTGAGCTTTATTCTCTCTACTGGAGGGGCTTCTCGCACCCAGCGTTGTGAACGAGAGCCAGCCCCTCCTTAGTCTTCCCCGCCTCGCCTCGTACTTGTCGCTGACGACCTCCTGTACAGCCTTCGACTCGATCAAGAACACCGTCTCGGACGCGGTCAACTACGTTACCGAGTCTGCGCAGGAGATGACCTCGGCTTCGAGCAAGGAGGCGAACGTGCGTTCGATCAACTGTCTCTGTGCAACGCGTGACCATCTTGCTGAGGGGTTCACTGTCCTCGTTTCCAGAAGGAGGTTGCCAAGGGCAACACCGACGCTTCGCTCACCGACCGCGCAACTGCCGGCCTCGACGCCGTTGGCGACAAGCTCCAGGAGGAGAAGCAGTGCGTCACGCGTCATCTTCCCCTCCCGCCTCCTCAACCATACTGACGCAGTTCGATCGACAGCTCCGGCAAGGCTGAGGCCTACAAGGAGTCGGCCAAGAACTAAGCGCTTGCGCGACGCTCGTTCTCGCCGCGTCTTGTGGAGATGCTTCCGATACCAGTGCCGTTCAGTTCGATCACCCCTCTCCCCTGTCACCTCGACATTGTCGTTCCATGTAACGCTAGCCGACATTAAGCAGTCCTTCCCTCCGAGAGTGTGGCTGGGCTCCGCGTGGCTTCTCATGTTTCTACGGCTGCCGCGGCTCCTCTGTTCTCGGCTTCTCTCTGGCTGCTGCTTCAAGTTAGCCTTGCGCGCCCCGCGTCCAGGAGGGCGGTGTCCAACTTGTCGGACGTTGATGTGGAGCTCAGCCGCACGCGTGTGCTCCGGGAAGCCGAAGTCGCCCATGGCTAAAGGATGGTGTCCAAGAAGTGCGTGACTATGCTACAGGATGGGGTTACACGGGCTACAGCATGTCACTGTCAAAGGTCAAACGCCTCGCTCCTCCAGCTGTGTGGCCTCGTCCGCTTCTGCCGCTCAACCTCCTCCTCGTACCCCTCTGCCGCCTCGCCCACCTCGCCCGCAACTTGCATCGTCTCCCGCGCAAACTCCTGCCCCGCCTGAACCTCGTGGCGCACCTCGTCTCTCGCGGCGCGCACGAGGCCCTTCGGCGGCGTCTGGCCTTCAGGCAGCGGGATGGGCGCATCGCCTTCGGGAATGACCACGCCTTCTGTTCCAAGCCCGACGGTTCCATTTGCGGCTTCGAGGTCGACGGCGACGCCGTGGCGGTTCAGGTGCAGGTGCCAGGACGGGTGTGCGTCAGGCTTGTCGTCCTCTTCAGGCTCAAGCTCCGGCACAGTCGCCTTGTCGTCCTCGTCTTCGTCCGGCGAGTAGACGAGCGCATCCCAGATCGCGCGGGCCCAGCGCCACGCGCTGCTCTGCGCGTCCTCCTTCCCGCGCTTCTCTCCGTCCTCGCCGCGCGCCGCCTCGTCCTGCTCTTCGCGCAGCTCGCGCTCGCGCTCCGTTGCGCGCCAGCCGACCCTCCCGACCCACTCGGCGCCCGCCTCGAGCACCTTCTCGCGCACCTCCTTCTCGACGACTTTGCGCACCGCCGTGCGCAGGACGGGGCGGAGGAGGAACAGGAGCCACGGGTGCGAGCTCTGGTGCGGCGTGATGCTAAAGTGCGACAGGCGCACGCGCGTCTGCGACTTGTCGAGGTGGAAGAGACTCTGCTCGGCCGCGGCGCTCGGGACGGGCGAGGTCGTCGAGAGCGAAAAGGAGAGGCCGTCGGCGGCGGCGGATGAGCCGGACGACTTGGCCGATGAGGCGGACGAGCCGGGCGTGCCGAACTGCAGGTCTAGCAGGCCCGACTCGGTCACGTCGCCGACGCAAGGGATGCCAGTATGGTACTGCGCAAAGTAGCCGACGTCGCGTATCGAGAGCTGCAAGCCCTCTACGGAGAGAAGGGTTGACGTCGCATAGTTCGTGCGCGCCTTCGCTGACGAGTGCGCTAGCGTCGCGCTCGTCGGCTGAGACGCAGACGGGGGCAGCGCAGCCGCAGCAGCCCCAAGTGCGGGAATGTAGGTCAACGAGGTCGACTGTCGCAGCGAGAGGGACGAAGGGATGAACGAAGTCGACAGAACGGAGGGCGGGTCAATCGCAAGCGAGATGGACGGCGAAGCAAATTCGACACTGCGAGGCAACAGGTCAGATCGTAGGAAGAGACGAGGAGAGGCAGATAACAACGCACCGAGGCATCGGGACTTCCTTGAGCACTCCAAGCACGCGCGGCACGAGCCATTCAATCACGTCGCCCCAGACAGCTGCAACCCCCTCTCCCGCCGCCGCCCTCCTCGCGACGCTCCCGATCGCCTCGACCCATCCTACGAGCGCGAGCGCGAGCTCCTCGACCGCCTGCACCGCCCTAGCGAGGAGCGGGTCGTTGGCGACCGCGCCGAGCGCGTCGATCACGCCCTGGAGCACGGTGCTAAAGTCGTGCTTGAGCGCGGGCGAGTCATCGCCGAGCGTCGTGAGCATGTCGTGCAGCTCGCCGAGGGCGCGGTAGCTTCCGGACGAGCTGAGCCAGCCGGGAGAGAGGAGCGCGCGCGAGAGGTACGTGTCAAGCGAGGTGGCGAGGGCGCGGAGGCGCGCAGACGAGGTTCCCGGCTGCGAAGGGTCGAGGTGGGCGAGGAGCGAGTGGAAAGTCGCGCGGAGGTGCGCGAGCGAGCCTGCGCCGCCGGTGAATGGCTCAAGAAGCGGGATGAGGAGAGCGGTCGGGTCATCTGCGTGTACGGGCGCAGCCTTGTCCGTCTTGATCTCCACTGCTTCGTCAACCGAGATGTGCGGTGTCGTCGAATCAAGCGCGTTGCGCAGATACGAGCGGACGAGCCCAAGGAGCGTGCGCACAGACTGCTGATACGTGGGCGTCTCTTGAAGCTTCAGGAGAATCTGCACGAGGCTGGTGAGCGAGGGGAAGCAGTTGGACGGTCCGAAGCAACGCACGGTGCGGAAGCGGTCGATGAACTCGTCCTTGATCTGCTCCGGGCTCTTCTGTCTCGCCGGCCTCTCACGCGACGATGCCTCGTGCAGCGGATCTTCCTCCTCGTCGGTAGGGGTATACGCCTCCCCGTTGAGCCGGATCTCGACCGTGGGCGGGTCGGGCGGCCCCCCGTTGACCTTTTGCTCGTCGACCTCGATCTTGACATCGACCTCGGTCTTCCGGCCGGCGTCAACGTGTGACTGGGGCGGGTGCGAGAGTGCATCCGGATCGTCAATGTGTTCGCGGACTTTGCTGGGTCCGACTGCGCCCTCCGTAGCGGCCTCAACGACTCGCTCGAGTGCTTCGGCCGTCTGAGTGCTGATCTGGCCCTTGGCCGCAGCAGCCTCGAGTACGATGTCAGTCGTGTCGCGCACAAGGAGGACGAGGTCGGACAGGAGCTCGCGCAGGTCGGGCGACGTGAGGAGGAGGCGGACGAGGTCGAGGAGGGAAGCGCGAGCGGTCGAGACGTCATTCGAGTCGGGCGTTGGTAACGAGGCGGAGGGAAGATCTGCTTGCGACGAGTGAGAATGTGTCGCCTCGAGATCAGGAGTGAGTGAACGCACTGACGTCGACTTCGCTGCCTCGACACCGCCACAAGAACTCCTGCCACCCATCTCCAGTCTCTCCCGTGTCCGTCTCGCCGACGAGCTCGCCGTCGACGGTCTTGAGCACGGGGTTGCGGCCCTCGACGAGCTCGCGCAAGCTCCACACGCTCTCCCTCGCAGCGAGGCGAACCCTCTCCCCCTCGCGGCTGAGTTCACCGACGCCTAGCCGCCCCTCGCCATACTGCGGCAACCACACAGTCCCCTGCGGATCCTCCTCGAGTAGCGGAGACGCGAGTACAAGGTCGAAGAGGGCGATTAGCTGAGTGGAAGAGGGGAGGTGTCCCGCCTGGAGGGCAGCCGCGAAGCGCGCGAGACTCGCGATGAGCCGTACGCTGTCGTTGAGCGGTCTCGACGGCTCAGAGTGGATGTGGGGCCGGTCTAGCGGGTTGAGCGTAGGAGCATACGGCGTGAGGTTCGGAGGAGACGCAGCCTTGGGAGGAACCGGCGGAGGGACGTGCAGGGGGAGGAGCGGTGTGCGCTCGTCAATGCTGGGCGTCGTAGACCCACTTGCGCTCATCTCGGCGCTGCTTGCTTGCGCGAGAGGGCGTTCGTCCGGCAGGAGGCTGGGAGGCGCTGGGAACAAGGCAAGTGGAGCCCATTGCGCTCCGGACTGAGTGCGAATGTCTCATCAGCGCATCAGGGGAGGCACTCTCTTGAGTTCCGGCAGTTCGGGCGGGGCGGCAGTGGCCGAGGCTGCCGGAACGAGAGCAGCCGCTCTTCGCCTGCGTGTGCTTGGTCTTGACCCTCCTCTACTGCTGTACCTGCTCGTCACCGTGATGGCCGCGTCTACGCCCTCGTCGTCTGCTCCCGCCCAATACCAACAGGCTCTCGGCCTCCCCATCCCGGCCCCGACCCTCTCGCGCAACTTCCGCCTCTGCTGCGACCTCGAGGCCGTACGATCCGTTGGAGAGGGCTTGCACGGCGACGGCGGACAGTGCGTCGGCGTTTCCTTTCAATCGTTGCTCACGGGCTAGTATCGAGGCGCCCGAAGTGGGGGGAACGCGAGAGCGGGAAGAAGGGCTCTCGTGCGCTCACAGCTGACGCTCGTGAGTGCAGATTCAACTGGATCAACTTCACGGGCGGCTACTTCGAGGGTCTGCTCGGAACAGGCGAGGTCGTGTGCGTCCTTTATCCCTGTCAGGATGCTCGCTCCCAGCCTAATCTGGCTGCGTGCGCTGCTCGCGTTACCCAGTGTAGCATGGTGCTGACTCTTGCGACCCTCGCAGCGCCGGCGGCCAGGACTCGCAGCACATCATGCCAGCCTCGCACCCTTCCTCCCCTCTCTGCGCCCAGCTCTCGACTCGCTACCTCCTCCGCACCTCGGACGGCTGCTTCATCCAGGTACAGACGCGCGGGTGGCGCACGGGCTCGAAGGAAGTCCTGCAGCGCCTGTCGGACGCCGCGCGCGAAGGGTTCTCGGGCACGGTGCCCGGGCCGGACGAGTACAAGTTCCGCCTGTGCATCGAGATGGAGACGGATGCTAGGAACGAAAAGTACGCATGGCTCAACACGGCAATGTTTGTCGGGAGCGGCATCAGGTCGGGACGTCAAGGTGCGTCCCCTTCCCTCGTGATCACCTCGCTCCGAACTGTTGAGGACTCTGCTTATCTGTGCGGACGTTTTGCAGTCATCTACGACGCGTACCTTATTGAGTGATGTGCATTCGACGTTCTCCTACTTTCTCAGTCTGCTTGTCTTGTTCTCTGACCAGAAGGGCGCTCGCTTACGACATGGCTACTCGGTCGCACCTCTGGCTTTCCGCCCGTCTTTCACATACGTCACCATACAGGCACGCCTCGTGCCATCCATGTCGCAGCTGCTTGAGAGCGCAGTCCTGAGTGAAGAGGGAAAATGCGAGAGGACCTTCTCAAGACATAACCCTCGTTCTCGCTCCCTCGATTTGATGAGCGGGGCCATCCGACACGGGGCGCGCGGTATACTGCATGCGAGGAATAGCCTGCTCGCGACGTCGAGAGTCGGGACGCAAGCTTCTGCAGGATGTTGAACCCCTTCTCAGCTCTATACGCTGCAGGCCCGCGCACGCTAGGCCACCGCGTCCACGCTGCGCCAATTTAGATGAGCATATGGATGAACGCGCTGCGTTTCGCCGAGAGATACAGGTCCTATGAATAGATAGAAGGAGAGACGTGATGACCCCAAAACGATGTGAAGACTCCGAGTGTCGAAAAGGGGTATTAAGCTGGCGGAGCACTGATAGGGGAAAGGACGAAGGATTGAAAGACAGAAAAAGGTGTGCAAAGGGAGGGAGGATGGGCGGTTTAGACCTTCTCCTCGCGCGCCTCGCCCTTGTTGAGCGCGCGGCCGGCAAGATCCTCGCCCTCGACGGCATTGTGCGCGTCCGAGAGGAAGATGTTGTTGACGAAGAGCGAGAGCCCAATAGGGATGATGGCGATGCAAGTAGCGCAGATGAGGAGAATCTGAAGACGCGCGGAGGATCCATGTCAGCGGCCGTTCAACCCAACTCGTCAGAAGAAAGTAGATCAAACGCACCTTCATGACCTCCGAGTAGGCAGCAACAGCAGCGGTGTACGCAGGAACGTTGGTGAACCTGATCTCGGGGATAACGACGGCAGGCGCGCCGTAGATGAGGCCGGCGAGGGTGTCGTTGCCGAGCGACGCGAGGCGGTTGGACAGCTCCCGGGGCATCCAGTCCCTCCAGATTGCCGTGGCAATAGCAGTGCCAACAGCGTTGCCGATCTCGGCGAAGAGGAGGACGAGAGCAGTGACCGTGGCGACGTCCTGGTGGGCGACGGAGGCTGCGAGGTAGCGTCGACATGTCAGCAGACAGCTCTGACATCGTCGAATTGGCCAGTGCTTGGCAACGCAGGCTGCCCGAGTAGATCGGCGGTTCGTGGCAAGAGGGTAAGAGACTTACCCTGCGCGAGGAGCTGGCACGATGCGGAAGCCACACCACCGCCGAGGCCCTGCAGAAGCTGGCTCCAGACGAGCTCGGCAGTTGTGCCGTGGGCACCGCGCGAGTGGATCATCATGCCGACACCGGCTGCGAGACAAAGAGCCGTCAGTTCTGACTGCTCTCCTGGATGAACAAAGTCAGAAGGCAGGCGCACCGAGACGAACAACAAGACCGCCGACGAGCAGCCACTTAGTGCGGCGGAAGTAGAGCTGGAAGAAACCGGCGCAGATGGCAGCGAAGGTGAGGGCGAGCGTCTGAGTGTACGCAAAGTAACCCTGGTCCGCAATGCTCCAGTCCTTGGTGACCGAGATGAACGTGTACTGGAACGTGTACTGGAGGTAGAAGGACACAAAGTCGACTGTGCAAAGCGAAGATGCGTCAAAGAGCTGTCTCGCGTCGCGTGGATATTGCGATGCAACGCACAGAAGCCAATGAGGGCAGCAGCCATGATGGTGTAGTTCTTGAAGAAGCGGAAGGGGAAGAGGGGCTTGATGGCAAGGAGACGCTCGTAGAGGCAGAAGGCGATGAGGGAGCAGCCGCCAACGACGAGAAGAATGATGATCTTGTAGTTGTCCCACCAGAGCGCGTCGCCGCCGATGACAGTATTGTTCTTGACAAGAGTGAGCGGGAGGAGGATGCAGGCCCAGCCGGCAGCGAAAAGGATGAGACCGAGAGCGTCGATGTCGATGGCGTAGCTCAGCACGCGCTTGCCGAGCGAGCGGGTGTCCTTCGCCTTGGCTGCTGTGCCGCCGTTCGCCTCGACGAGATCAGTCGAGTCGAGGCCGAGCTTCTTGGCCTGTATGAGCGGAAGCATGGGTGAGAAAGCGTTCGCGCGACAGATAGAATCGCTGCAAACGTACGCGGTGCTGAGCCCAGAACAGAGTGCCGGCAATGGGGGCAATGGTAACCGGAATGAGGATGATGAACATGGCGTAACCCCAGTGCCAGTTCGAGGTCGTGAGGACGCCCTGAGCGATGTTCGACGAGACGAACGCATTGACGAAGAACCAGATGCTCGTGAGCGATGAGATCAGGCCACGCCAACGCAAGTTCGTGCAGTCGGCAATGACGATTTGAATGAGGATCTGAAGAGCGGCGTAACCGATCTGCAAGAGGACGGGCGAAACGTCAGGGCCCCGTTGACTATTCCGCAGCGCCGACGACTCGGCCAAGCGCGATTGGACGCTGGGCAGGACTTACGTAGTAGATGATGGCGCCGGCAGCGTAGGTGTGGATGTCCTTGCAAGCGGCGATGCAGATGTAGCCGAGGCAGTAGAAGAAGACGGCAAGGCAGAACGCCTCGGCGCGACCGAAGACATCGGCGAACTTGGCGGCAAAGGGCTTGGTGACGGCAAGAACGATGGCCTGGGCGGTACCGATCGCACCAAGGAGCGAGTGGAGGGCGAAGTCCGACGTCGCATAGAACTGGTACTGCCAAGTCGTGGTGCCGTCGAGCGAGTAGATGTAGGCGGCAAGCGCGATACCGACGAAGAGAGCAATCTTCGAGTTGCGTCCCCTGCAGACCACAAACAGGATAGGTCGGTCGGGAAGTTCGGGAGGAATAGGGAGGACTAGGGAGAGGAGGCGGAACGCACCAGACACGGTTGACATTTTCGACCTTGAGAACGCCGGCCTGGGTGGCAACAGTGTAGCTGGGAGGGTTGATGATACCGCCGACCGTCTGCGGGCACGGAAGACCGCAGTCAGTACAACCCGGCCGACCTCCAAACATGGGCGACCTTCTGTCGGCGATCAAGGTGTGGTGGGGGTGGGGTGATAGCGCAGAGCAGGGTGCACTCAGGCTAGCCGGGAGACTGCAAAGGAAGCACGCACCTGAGGAACGGGGACCGCAGACGAGGCGGTCGGAAGGTAGGCAGAGTGCTGCTCCTCACGCTCGACATTGCCGGCGAGCTCAAGGTCCGACTTGTCTTCGTGCGACGTCCTGGCCGACATGGTGTGCGACGAGGGGTGGTGCGGGGAGGGTGCGACCGAGTCTGGGAAAGATGGGCGAGCAGAAGGAAGAGACGGGCGCTCAGACCGGGTTTTCTCGTGGCGGCCAGGATATGATCCAGGTCGCACGCGGTCTGGACCCGATGCGATTTCTCGTCTAATCGGGACCCCACAACGAGGTCGGCGTTCCCGGCCGTCCCTGCGCACCGCCCAGCCGCGCAAGCACGGACCTTCTCGAAGTTGGCAGAGCAACGGCCGCGAGTGACACCGCAGCTCTTTGCAAGACGGCTACACTGTGCGGGAGGCGGTCTAAGCTCATCGGAACAGCTGATCGAGCCCTGCCGCCTGCGAGGAGCCCTCCGCGTGGCAGGCCACCTGAACTCGTCTCGACGTTTGCGTGAGCTTGGCGTGAGCAATCATTTCAACAGCACCTTCGTGCATCATCCCGTGTGTCGTCCAGACTCCGCTAGCGTTGCGGCCGTCGCACGCGAGCTCTCGGTTCTTTTGCTCGCTTCCTTCTTCGCGGGGTTGGTCGCGATCGAGCGGCCGAGATCAGACAAACTGGCGGGCCACCTGATTTTGGGTGGTCCCGCTCCGCGTCCCCTGAATCAGCCCAGCAGGGACGGCGCAGCTTCGCGCGGAGAGATCGACACCCGAATTTTCGTCGGCCGCTTCCCGCGGACCGCGCAAGATGGTGACTGCTGTGCTCGTTGCGGCGAAATAGTCTAGCATATGAGAGTCTGAACATAAGGCCAGTCGTGTATTGCCGGCCATTGGCCTCACTCGGTCGCAGCCGCATCGTCGAAGAAGCCCTCGCGTAGGAGCGACTGGACTACCTCACCGCTGCGCACGGCCAAGACACTGCGACGTCGAAAGCGATTGTCAGTCGTGCGCATCGAAAAAGCTAGGAGATAGCGGGAGCGCAATCTGATCCGAGAAAGCGCGAGCCTCGCATGGCAGGGGCATCTGATGACGCACCTGAGGAGCGAGTCGCTGATGCCATGCGTTTTCTCGCAGCTGCCCTGCAGCCACACGGTCGGCTTGAAAGCGTGTCCGCCCTTGACGTGTGTCGGTAGCTGCAGGCGGTAGTTCTCGGCGACCGGGTAGGCGGGAAGTGCGGTGCTGGCGGACGAGGCAGGCGAAGGAGCGCGGTACCCCTTGTCGTCTACGCGCGCAGGCGAGCTCGGTGCAGGCGGCGATGTTGCCGCAGTCGAGGGCGCCTCAGTCACCGAGAAGCGCGAAGGCGAGTCGAAGCGCGCAGGCGAGGAGGAGGAGGAGGACGGGTCGCTCCGGAGCGACGACGACCGGCCCATCCGCTCCGCTGAAAAAGCCGCCTCGGGCAGGTCGAGCCTGGGCGAGGTGGCTGACGACCTGCGCTGCTGCTCATTCGCCTCGAAGAGCTCAGCGAGCGGGATCGCCCCATCGTCCTCGCGCGTCTCGCCTACAGTCGAACGGGAGGACGGCGGGAACATGATGTTGCGCCAGCCTTGCCGGTCGTATCCCGTGCCGCACACGATCGCGTCGTACTCGACCTCGCGCGACTCGCGCGTGATCGGGTTGAAGAGGCTCAGCGTGATAGCGGACGTCGAGGGGTCGGCGCGTGCCTCGCGCAGCTCGGTGTACGGGCGAATGTTGAGGCGAGGGTCGCGAACGAGCTCCTCGGCGCCGATGCCGGATCGGGCGGCGATGTCCTCATCAACCTTCTGCCCGTACATCGCCTCGTACACCTGCGCATGCGGAATGAGCTCCGCTACCCGACATTGATTATAGACGAACAAAACGCACCGCTTCGAGTGTACGAGGGTTGACAATCGAGTAGTTGGTACTCTTTGCTTCGCCAAGCACACGTTCCCGCTCCTCGTCCCCGAGGCGGTACACCGCCTGGCTCATGGAGGGGTCGAACACTTCATTTGAGAACTGGCCCTCATCTGCGCGAACGATCAACTGTGAGCTAACTTCTCCGAGTGAGACATGTACGGATAAGTACGCACCTGTCGGACGAAGTGAGGACGAGCGGAGGAGCATGTCGATCTGCGGCCGTTCAAGCTCGCTGTCGCCGGCGGGCAGCAGCGGTGCGAGCTTCGTGCGCAAGTGCAAGAAGCATTCTGCAGACGACTGGCCGGCGCCTACAACTGCGAAGCGCAGCGGCCTCTGGCGGCTGCGCTTCTCGACGATCCGCGGCAGGAGATCGTTGATCTTCTCCTGGAACGACGCCGAGTGCATGATGCGCTCGGTCGCGACGAGCTCGGGCGCGCACAGCTGCGGCGGGATCTTGGGTGTCCCGCCCGCCGAGATGACAAGGTTGCGCGTGAAGCGCACGGTCGTCTCGCCCGAGTCGGTACGGCGGGAAGTGACCTTGAGTACGCGCACCTCGGCGCCCTCGTCGTGCTCGTCGGGCCGCAGCGCATCAACGGAAATGACTTCCTCGCCGTATGCGACTTCGCTCCCCTGGTGCTCGAGCTCGCCTTGCACCTTCTTGGCACACCACTGCAGGTAGTCGGCAAACTCGCGGCGGGAAGGCGTGAAGGTAGAGAGCGAGATGAAAGAGGCGAGGCGGGAAGGTGTGAAGGAGGCGAGATACGAGAGGAAGGTGTAGGCGCTCTGAGGATTCCGCAGCGTCGCAAGGTCCTTCAGGAAGCTGTCATTGCGCGAGAGCATGTCAGCCTCAACCGCAGCTCTTTTCTGAAGGCCAGCTGACCGCAAAACGAGGGAAGGACAACACGAAAACAGTGTCCGAGGGGAATGAGGGCGCGAAGGCAAGGAAGGAGACGTACGAGATCTGCATGGTGCTGCCTTCGAGCATCATGCCCGGGTGCCAGAGAAAGCGCGGGAAGCGCTCGACGAATGCACACTTGAGCGTGCGCTGGGCGACGCCTGCACGACCCGAGCGATCGCGCACCGCCTCATCGACGCTGAACCCAATGGCCTCCTGCAAGCCACCGAGGGACGAGTACGTCGGCTGCTCCGGTCGCGGTGCGTTCGAGTTGTGCTCGACGAGCGCGATTGCCAGCGCAAGCGAGGCTGGGCCAAAGCCGACAGCGACGAGGTCATGGATGTCGCCCGATGAGGGGCGGGTCGTGGTGGCGGGCATCGAGACGCCGAAGGTGGATGCGGTGTGGACGAAGCGGGAGAAAGAAGCTGGACAAGGGATTGGAACGCAAGTGCAAGCTCGAAGGTGCGCAGCGCAGGCGAAAAAGCGGGCGGCGAACTCTGCAACGAGCTCTCCGCGCGAGACGAGCGTCGATCGCCGGCGGGGCGCGCATCATGGCGATGCCCCGCCTCGCTCGCCCGCTCGCTCCCGCCTCTTGCGCGTAAGTCGCCGTGCCAGACAGCACTGCAAGTTTCCAAGCTACCACCGCCGCCTCCCACTCTGCCCTAGGTGCGACCGCTGCACCTTCGCCTTGCTTCCGCGTGCTCGCGCCCTCACCTCGGCGATTCTGCTCGGAACGCTAGCGACATCTAGCGCAAGCGTGTGCGCCCTCGGGCTTCTGCTAGTCTGTGGAGGCAGCCTCAGAACAGCTGCATTGGCTTGGCTTGCGCGTGATTCTGCAGCGAAAGCGGGCAACCGCCCTCTCTCCCTCGGGCTTTCCGCCCGTTCACTCGCGCTGGGCTGCCGGTTCCTCGCCTAATACCCAGCCGCGGATCAGCGCGCAGTCACTCGTCGAACAGTTGCTGCTCGGCTACGGCTCGCTCGCGCCCCAGCGCATCGCATCCAGTTGCGCTGAGGAAGCCCTTCTCGGCTACGATCGCGCGCTTGAGATCAGCAAAATCTTTCTCAACTGACGAAGTCAAGGCGATATGATCACGCACTAAGGTATCCGTCGATCAGGGTGCCCGGCACGACTTCGCTTGCCGCCGTCTCGACCCCGACATCGCCGCTCGGCTTTGCCGCTTCGACCGCAAAAGGGTCGAGCTGCTCGAGCTCGGCTGCAAGTGTGCCGGCCCAGCCGGCCAATAGCTCGGTCGAGTCATGCTGGTGCACCGCGGGCGCAGCGGCGTTAGACGGCAGGATGTTGTCGGAAAGGCCGACTACGTAGACCTACGCCGAGAAATGTCAGCGCCCGACCTTGATGCTGAAACGACTGAACAGACCTTTGCTCCGAGCTTTTTGGCCATCTCAGCGAGCATCCAGCTGCCCATCGCAGCAACCACATCTCCTCCTTTGCCGGGCAAGATGGCTTCGGCCCCGATGAGTACGATCGCCGGGCCCTCGCCCTTGTCCTTGATGCGCTTCAGCACGCTCGCAACCGCATTGTCCGCCGCTGCATGAAGTTGCACCCTCGTCCCGCCGAGCCCAGCGGGAGGCGGCTCCCCGTGCACGCCCGACTCAGCGCGCTTCAGCAGCGAGTCGAGCGCACCGTACGTCTCGCCGAGCGCAGCGGCAGCTTCGTCCTCCCGCGCTTCCGCCAAGCCGAGACCGCGCAGTATCCGACCGCGCAGACCAGAAGGTAGGGTTGAACTTGTCGGGCCGGGACTGAGAGGGTGGTGCCGCAGCGGGTTGTCGTAGCTTGTCGCGAGGCCGCGGAGCTGTTCTGCGCGGAGCCGAGCCGAGCGCGAGACATTCCACAAGCGGGACGCGAGGACGGCACCCGTGCAGAGCGGGCGCGACTCGAGCAAGGTCAGGCGGAGGATGTTTGGTCGACTTGCCCATCTGCACGAGATCCGCCTGAGCGCTCTGGTGGAACCGAAACGGGCATTCTGGCCCACTCTACCTCGGCTGCGTGCGTCATTGCCTGAATGTGCGGATTCAATGAGCCGTACCTGCGCGGCGGGATACAGTCAGATAGGCAATCGTTTCCAAGGAGGAGCAGCAGCAGCGCACGGATGCGCCGCAATCGTCTCGACATAATGCACCAGCTCCCGCAACACGCCCCACACGCTCGGATCGTTGCCTCCCGCGATGACATGCAGGATCGAGCGCTTCTCGCGCGCAGCACGCTCGAGGATTTTGGCGACGCCGAGCTTCTCGAGCGTGGCGGCAGCGAGACGCAGACGGGTCATCTCTGCGAGTGCGGCCGAGCTTGCGCTCGTGATGAAGGCGCCGAGCGAGGTCGTCGAGGAGGACGCGAGAGCGAGAGGTCGCAACGGAAGAAGGACGCGCAAGAATAGTGCGGACAGGGTCGGCGCGAGCGGTTGTGTAACACTGCCGAGATGATGTGCCACGACTGTTCCTCCGGCATCAGCGTACACGTAGCGATTGGGGAGCATTGGCGTACCATCGTCCCAGTAGCGAAACAATCGGTCCTTGACCACCTCCTCTGGCAGCTCGAGCGTCTTCCCGTCCGGCCTGCCCACATGAGCTGGCCAGCTCCCGCGGAACGCCTGCTGTCCCGCACGCTGCTGCACGAGCTGAACAAAGCAATTGAGCGCGAGCTCGGCGGCGTCGTAATGAGCGAGGTGCGGGAGGGTAACGAGCAGGTGCAGCGTTTCATCAAGGAGAGGCGGGAGGATGACGCTGTGGAGAGCGAAAGAGAGATGCTCGCTCTGCAAAGACGAGAGCCGCCAGGGGAATGAGTCCACTCGTGAGGATTGCAGGCGGAGTCACTCACCTTCATCCGGCTCGCATCCCGCTCGACCGCCTCGAATGCCTCCCAGGCATGACTCGCTCTCCCGAGCCGTCGCTCAACGACGCGGTACATCACCTTGTCGCGCTCGTCTTGCTCCGTGGCGTCCTGCCCTTCCTGCCCTTCGTCCTTAGTGCCGTCTGGCTGAGCGGCAGCAGCGAACTCGAGGTCCAGCCCACGCTCGTAGGACTCGTTCATGCGCCAGAGGAAGCACTCGAGATAGAGCTCGGGTGTCCAACGTATCCGCTTCGAGGAGCGGATGAAGCTGCGAGCTCCGCAATTTTCAGCTACGAAACGCGTGCTGGCGGGGTAGGACGCGAGCGAAGCCTACCGCAGGTCTTGTCCAGCGTTAAGAAGCAGCTGTGATTTGATGGACCGGACGGATGCAGCGCGGGCAGCAGCATCGAGCTCTGCACTCGAAGAAGAGGAGGGGACGTCGACCGTCCCCTGCAGTGCAAAGCCGAGCTGCGCGCTGCGGTGCTTGAGTCAGCGACGCGATGGGCACTTTGTCTGCGAAAGCGCCACGCACGGAGAGTATACCTCACCCTGGCTCCGCCGCTCGGGCGAGACCGAGAGCAGCAGCTCGTGCCCCTGACCTGGTGCCGCCGGATCACCGCGCGAGACAAGAGTGAAAACGACGATACTCGCCGGAGGCATGCTCGACGCTGGCAGTAGGCGCGAGGTGGCAGGGCGACGGGTGAGTAGAACGACGCGGGGAGGACGGACCGGAAAGGCCGAGCGTGAAGGAGCGTCGATAGCAAGTTCGCTGGGAGAGCGTGCGAGCCAGCGTCCGATTGCATGGATAGGGTGAACGACAACATGACGCCTGATGAGGCGGACCGTAACGACTGTGGTGGTGAACCTGCAAAGCGGAAGGAAGGTCAGTCGGCCTCAGCACGCACCAGGTCGCGCTTGAGACGCACTTCTAGACCCCTTCAACCTTCTTCCCCTGCCCCTCTTCCTCGCCCTCGCGCGCGTCCCGCCCCGCCCAGCCCCTCGCGTCGATCCAGCTCTCGCGCCCCGCGACCGCGCCGGGCGTGCACGCGACAAAGACGAAGTTCCGCCAGGCGGACGAGAGCGCCCACGGGTTGGAGAGGACGGGCTCGGACGTGAGGGGCGAGAGCACCGCGCGGGATGCGGCGGGACGGAGCTGTGCGCGCGGTAAGCGAGCAGCTGTCAGCTTCGCCTTCCCAAGAGAAGGCAAGGAACGACATGCGAGGTATGCGCGGAGAACGCACCATCTCGATCGTAGTCCGGTTCGTGAGACATAGTCGCGCGTGATAACCCGCGAGGCCCGCGAGGGGGACCAAGCACGCTGTCGTCAGGCCGATGACGACGAACGACCCGACCGTGTCCCACCGCGCGGCCCAGCCTGCAGTGGGTTCGAGCGTCGAGCGTCGGTAGATGTGCCAGGCGGAGAAGGCGAGGGCGTAGGAGCCCGAGACGAGCGAGGCGGCGAGAAAGGCGAGGAAGGGGAGGTAGTTGCGTCGACCGATACACTGTCGTCGAGCCACAAAGTCAGTCTCTGGTCTGTCTTCTGATCGCTGCATGCGGCCCGTGACGGGCTAGGTGTAGGGTCTGGTGGGATCGAGGGACTGACATTATTCAAGAATGCGCACTGTCCGCAGGAACGAGCCAAGAATCAGCATGCGCATACCCATAGCAGGACAGCTGTGAGCTTAAACTAGCTCCAGCGAAGCAGAACGCACGTGATGGTCCGTCCGCTCGACGCAGTTGTCGCAGAGCCGGCAGTGGCTCGTCCGTGGCGGGCGGTAGATGTGGCACGTCTCGCACCCTGTACACGGAGCACAAACTCGGGCTCAGTGCACGGAACGAAATGGACCATGTGCGATGGCGGTGGACAGGCCACTGCGTGCGAACGACGGTGATTCGGGTGCACAGAAGACGCACATTTGCTCGCAACCACTCCTTCGCCCCTCACGCGCACCCACTTCTGCTCGACCCTCCACTCCCCTGCTCCGCTGGGACCTTCCTCCTCGACTGCCGGCACGAGCGCCCACGGCTCGTGCTGCAGGATGTGCGAGCGCGAGACCCACTTGCGCGCGGGCGACGGGTCGAGGTCCTGTGGGAGGATGCCTGGGTCGGCGAGGGCCGTGCGGAGCTGTTGTTGCGTTGAGCGCAATCAGCAAAACAAGCGTCCTCGGACGGGAGCGAGGAGAGGGACGGAGAAGAGAAAGAGGCGCACCATGCTGCTCCACATGACGAGCACGACGTACGCAAACACAAACACGCTCGCCTTTCCCCCCGGTCCGAGCACGTCCCACAAGAACTGCGCCGAGAAGGCCCACCACAGTGCCGGGAGCACGACGGCGACGGCGAGCGACGCGCCGAACGGGGCCGCGTTGTCGCGCGAGGTGAGGGCGCGCCCGCCGCACAGGAAGCGCGAAGACGAGTGCGGGTGCAGCTCGTAGTTGCGCAGCGGGCGGCGCGAGGTTGGCGAGAGGACGGGCGTGAGCGGCGGGTGCAGCATGCCGCCGGAGGGAGCGGCGGCGGCGGCGCGGGAGGAGCGTTTCGTCGCGAGCGAGGTGCGCGGCGCGAGGGTCGAGAAGGGCAGCTCGTGGCGTGCGCCTCGCTGCTGCTGCGCGGGCGCTCGAGAAGGGGCAGTCTCGTCCCGCTCGACGGGACCGACCGCGCGACTCTCTGGTCGCACGCTCGCGGCCACGCTGTCGGCACTCGCGCTCCTTCCGTGCGCGCCATGCGTGTATCCGAGCGGGCTCACTGCGCCGCGTGCGCGGGCCCCGCCTGCGGCGAGGTCGGCGACGACGTCTTCCTCGGAGAATCCCGAGTAGGGCTTCGACTGCGAAGAGCGTTGCTGCGGTGACCCAGGAGGTCCGAGCGCTGAGAGGAGGTCGGAAGATGAACGGCGCGAAAAGGTGCTCAAGGGCGAAAGCGGGCGGGCGGGCAGATGCGGGCTGCTCGAGGACAGCGACGGCGAGAGAGGAAGGGTGGCGTTCTCCGACGCCAGCGAGGGGTCCATGGGCGACGCCACGCGGGTGATGAGCGGGCCGTGGGTGCGCAGGCGGGGCGAGAGGGCGTTGGGTGTCGGGGTGGTGCGGCCGCTCGGCGCTGGAGGAGCCGTGTCGATGGGAGGCAGGGGCGCAGGGCCGTCGAACATGGTTCCGAGCGGGCGAGTGCCCGGACTCGAAGTGTTGGCGGCATAGCTCGCTGCTCCCGGGAAAGCCGGCCCGCCCGTGGGCGGGGGTGCGGCGTGAGAGGGAGCGGGAGGGCCGTGGGCGGGAGAAGGGGAGGGTGCGCGCGAGTGAGACAAGCGGCGGGTCGACGGCGGGCGTGTAGCGAGGTCCTCTGAGCTCGAGAGGACGCGCACGGGCGGGTGTCCTGCCCCTGCGCTGCGAGGTGGGCCTGCAAGAGCTGCCGGAAGAGCGTCGCGAGATGAGGACGGCGACGGCGGGGCCGCGTCGGCCATGGACAGCAGCGCGAGTGCAGACGGGGGCACCCCGAAGCTGCCTCTTCCGTGGCGCTGTCCTTACGAGCCAGGAGCTGCGGTAAGCGGCGGAGTGTACAGCAGCGGATCGACGCGACGATAGAGCGAGAGACAACCGGAGCACCCGGCACTCGTCGCGGAAAGACAGGAGCAGGACTGCAGAGGGTGCAGTACAGTGTGGGAGACTGCACTGTCTGCCCCGATCACGCACTCGCTGCACTTGCCGGCGATGTCAACCTCTGCCGCGTCTTCGTCGCGCGATGTCATCCTCGCACTCTCCATCCCGCCGCTTCTCTTGCCAGCCTGTGGACGGGCCGAGGCAGGCGGGGCCATGCAGTACTCGACCGCGTCCGACTCGGACCGCCCCTCGTCCGCCTACGCCTCGCCCCAGCCCTTTCTCCCCCGCGCGACCACCTCGTCGTCCGCCGCACGACCCGGCCCCGAGCCAGACGCAGACCACGCCGACGACGACGACGACGATGACGAAGAGGCCTGGGACGAGGTCGACATCCCGCAGGCAGCTCTCGCGCCCGACGGGGCAGACGGCGCTGCTCCTGCTGCCGGCGGGTCGGGCGACGGAGCGGCAGGCGGCGGAGGGATCGAGATCGTCATTGCCCGCGCAGGCGCAAAGGCAAAGGGCAAGGGCAAGGCGTGCGTCTTTGCTCGCTCTCGCTGCTCGAAGCCCCTTGCTCCGCGACTCGGCTGACTCGGAGGTGTGGTGTGGTCCGGCGACACTTGCAGCAAGGCGGGCGAGACGGCGCGCGAACGCATGGTCCGCCAGGAGCGCCACAAGGTTCACGTCCTGACCCTCGTCGCCATGGGCCTCGTGCGCAACAAGTGGCTCAACGACAAGGAGCTGCAGGTCCGTCCTGCTCTTTCGCGACGCTGCGCCGACCTCGCGCCTCTAGTCGCGGGGCTAGCGTATTTGCGGAGAGTTTCGACTGACACAGTGGTTCCACTTCGCAGGCCCGCCTCGTCTCGCTCGTCCCGGCGCAGCTCCTCGCCAACTTTACCTCGATCTCTCCCGCGCGCTACCCGAACCCGCGCGACCGCTCGCGCCTCTTTGACCGCGCCCTCGCCGACCTCGTCTCGTGGTGGTACGCCGCCTTCGAGCTCGTCGACGGCCGCGAGCTGCGCCGCCGCAGCGTAGACGAGGTCGACGAGGAAGTCGAGGGCTGGCGCGCCGAGGGCGAGAAGCTGCGTGAGATTGCGCGCAGGAAGCGCGACCGGCTCAACAAGGCTGCCGCTGCTGCTTCCGAGGGTGGATCGGCGGCCGGGAGCCCGGCCGATCCCAAGGGCAAGGGCAAGGCGAAGGATGCGTCCAGCGGCGGCCTCACCGACCCGTCCCTCATCCCGCTCTACCCATGGGAGGAATCTCCGCTCCTCACTTCCTCTCAGCGCACGGCGCTCGTGCAAAACGCGACCACCCGCCTCCCTCTGCACCCCTCGACGGCGCAGCTCGTGCGCCCCTTCCTCCCCGCCGCCTCGACCTGGGAGGTCCTGCGCGCGCCCGCGCCGGGCACGTCGGCGCACCTCACGAGCCTGTACGCCGCGGCGGCGAGCCTGCGCGGGAGCCGCGACCTCAGCGCACAGTTGCTGTGCGCGCTCCTCCGCGCCGTCGACGTGCCCGCGAGGCTCGTCGTTAGCTTGCAGGCGGTCGAGTGGCGCAGTAAGGCGCAGAGCGGGGCGGCGCAGAAGAACAAGGGGACGGGCGAAGCCAAGGCGAGGAAGGGCAAGGCGAAGGGCAAGGGCAAGGGCAAGGGGAAGTTGCCTGCGAGGAGGAAGGCCGCGCCCGCCAAGGACAGCGAGTTCGACTTCACCACCGACGACGACGAAGACGACGACGAGGCAGCGCGTAAAGCTGCAGCAGCGGTCAAGCGGCGCAAGAAACCGCCCGCTGAGTCCGCTGCGGCCGGTCGCGCGTCCAAAGCCTCCTCCGCCGGGTCCGGCTACGCCTCCTCCTCCGCGACCAGACCGCGCGCTTCCGCTGCCGCTACGGCAGGGTCGTCGAAGAAACCCAAGGTCGAGACGCTCGTCCTCTCAAGCGCGTCCGACACGGACGGCTCCGCCGCGGGTGGCGGCGGCGGGTCGACGACCGACGGGTCGTGGGAGGACGGCCGCGGCAAGCTCGCGTACAAGGTACCCAAGGTCAACTTGCGCAAGTCCGCCGGCGCAAAGGGAAAGTCGGGCGCGAAGGTCCCGGGGTGGAAGAAGGACGAGGAGCTGAGGAGGGGAACGAGTCCTGGTGCGTTGCGGCGCATGCCGTCAACCCCCTTTCGCCCTCGTCAAGACTGACGAGGACACTCACGCAGACGCTGTCGCGCTCGCCACGCCGCCGACTCAGTGGATCGAAGCGTACACCCGCTACAACAAGGAATGGATCACGGTCGACCCCGTCCGCCGCCGCATTCGCTGCAAGGGCATCATGGAGCCCCCGCGCGCTTCTGCCCGCTCGGGAGGGGAGGGGAACGTGCTCGCCTACGTGGTTGCGTTCGAGGAAGGTGCGTCTCGGACGATCGTCGCTGGTCAGCTTGACGTTCGCTGGCGCGTTGAAGCTGACTCAAAGGTTATGACGAGGTATACAGATGGCTCTGCGCACGACGTCACGCCCCGCTACGCCCGCGCTTTCACCAACGTGACGCTCAAGCTGCACGTGCCGACGTCGACCAAACAGCGCAAGGAGAACGGCGGCGGCGACTGGTTCGCAGGCGTCATGCAGCCGTGGAAGCGCAAATTTGTCTTGGTGAGTGGGCTTCGCCGTTAGCTCGCAACCGTCGAGCAGGCGATCCTTGCTGCCCCGGGAGCGATTCGAGCTTTGTCTTGCTTATCACTCACTCTGAGTCGTCTCCGCTTGCAGAACCGCGACCGCGATGAAGAGCAGGAACTGTGGAATCGCTCGGCGAACGAGCCTTTCCCGACATCGATCGGCGGGTTCAAGAACCACCCAAAGTGCGTCCGACCTTCCTTATCATTGCCAATGTCGCCTCAGCGACTGACCGCCTCTTGCAGCTACGTCCTCGAGCAGCACCTGCATCGCGACGAAGCGCTCCGCCCAGGCGCGCGCGACTACGGCCTCTTCAAGGGAGAGCACAAGGTGTACCGCCGCGCCGACGTCGTCGTTGTCAAGTCGCAGGAGAACTGGTACCGCCAGGGCCGCACAGTCAAGGACGACGAGATCCCGATGAAGTTCGTCAAGCAGCGCGCTGTGACGATCAACCGCCGCCGAGAGGAGGAGCTGGCCAAGATGGACGGGGGCGAGGTTGACGAGCAGCCGCTCTTCTCGGAAGAGCAGACGCAGGTCTATGTCCCGCCGCCCGTGACCGACGTGAGTCAATCAACCGAGCGACTACAGTCGCGCGCAAAGTCTGCGGTCGCTCACGCTTGACCGTGCACTCGACTACAGGGCAAAGTTCCTAAGAATAGTTTCGGCAACATCGACCTCTTCGTCCCGACGATGCTACCCGAGGGCGCTGTCCACCTTCCGAGTACGTCTTCCTGTTCTTGGGTATGGCACACTCGACTGATTCGCGACGCACAGGCAAGGTCGCAATCAAGTGCGCCAAGGAGCTTGGGATTGACTATGCCGAGGCCATCGTGCGTCTCTCGCATTTACGTCGATAAAAAGCTGCTGAAAGATGACTGAATGAGTTCCTCTCTCGCTTCTGCGCAGACGGGCTTCGAGTTTCGTCAACGTCGCGCCCTACCCGTGATGGCGGGAGTCGTTGTGGCCGAGGAAAACGCAGACGTCTTGCGCGAGGTGCGTCTCCCATTGTCGCTCGAGTTCTTTCGGCGGTTTCATTGACGCGTCTGTTTGCAGGCCATCGTGACCCTCGAACAAACTACTTTCGAGCGCGAGCTCGCGAAGCAGCAAGACCGCGTTCTCAAGCGGTGGAAGAAGCTCATTCAGGGCTTGCGCATCCGCCAGCGCCTCCTCGATCAGTCCAAGGACCCTGCAGCGGTCGATGAACGCCTAGAGCAGGAGAAGAAGGCCGCGAGCAAGAGCAGGGTGAGGCGCCTTTGCACCGTGCTGTCTGTCGGGCGAGTGTCCCGGACTCAGCGCTGACCTCCTAGCGCTTGGTGTCACAGTCGAAAGCTTCGACCGACACGCCTATCTCGTCAGCGGCGGCGTCTCCCGCTCCTGCAACCGCATCACCTGCCGCCGCTTCTCTGATTGCCAAGACCAACGGCTCGACTACCCACTCTTCAGCCGCTCCGTCTTCCTCGCGCAAGCGCCGCGCCTCGCCCGCATCGCCTCCTGCTCAGTCAGCCAGCGATGAGGACGGCGCTTTTGTCCCGTCAACGACCGCTGGCGCGCCTCCGCCCAGGAAGCGCCTCGCCGCGTCAAACAAAACGGCGGCTGCACCGCCCGAGCCGCGCAAGACGCGCTCGTCAGCTGCGACTACAGCTGGTGCGCCGCAGACGAGCGGCGTTTCGAGCTCGGGGCGGTCGCTCAGGGTGCGCATGCCTATCAAGCAGGACGACGACGAAGAAGAGAACGAGGAGGTGCAGGAGCGCTTGACTGGGAGGCCGACGCGGGCAAGCGCGCAGAAGGCCCGGGGGAAATTCGCGTTGAAGGAGGAGGACAGCGAAGGCGAGGGCGGAGAGGAAGAGCTCGCTCATGTGCGAGAGGTAGAGCCGGCGCCAGATCCCTTGAAGGCGGAGGGAGGCGGTGGAGACGAGTCGGACGACGGCTTCGAGTACGAGGAGGACTTCTGAGTTGACGTGCAAGAGGCGCCGTTCACGTCGAGCACTCGCACGCGGACTGGAAGGCCCAAATACACATGTGAGAGGGGTTTGAATAGCTCCGCGCTGTCGCTCTCCAGCAGTGCGCTGTGACAGAATCCGCGAGGTGAGGGACAATGCCTGTACATGAGTGTCTGTCTGATGATGGGGGAGCTACACGCGATCGTTTTTACCGCGGATGTGCACCGGGATGTCCTACGCCCGGGCCGTGTCTTTACAGATCGTAGGCGACGCGCGCGCCGCCGAGGAAATAGCGATAGTTGGGCTGGAACCAGTTGAGGAAGGACGGGCGCGCGAGGCGGCGCGGGCTGGCATACGACGAGCCGAGGACGACCTTGTGCTTGTCGTCCATGAAGTCCTCCTGCGAGACGAAGGAGATGAGCATCTCGAGAGAGCAGTGAGACGAGCCGAGGGGGGTCGCGGACGTACGGAGTAACCCGGGTAGAGTTTCGAGCCGGTATAGCCCTTCCACGCGGCAAGCGTCGTCGAGGTCCATTGCCAGAGGCCGCCGTCTGTCGCAGGGATTTGCGAGCCATCGCGCGCGGGCACGGGAAGGGTAGGCGGGACAGGGTGGAGATTGGCGAACCCAATGTTGGCGAGTGGAGTCGAGACTGGGTGCTGCTGGTGGAACAGCGAGACCTCCTCAAAGGTCGGAAGGCGCCCGCCCTTCGACTGTGTGCAGTAATCTTCGGTCAACAGATGCATCGACGGAGGAGCTGCGAGCTAGCGCACCTGAGCGAAGGCTTCGAGCTGCTCCGCGCAGCCGGCGAGCGGCCACTCGCGCGCATACTGCATGGGCACCTCGCCGTAGAGCGTCTTGACTGCGAAGCCGCCGCCAGTCACGGCCGCCCAGCTTGAAGGAACTAGCTTCTCGTCGCCCGTCTTGCCCGTCGTCTCGAGCCAGTCGAGGTAGTCGCCGTTCGTCACCGGGACAACGTCCATCTTGAACGCCTCGACGCGGACCTCGCGCTTCGGGTTCTCCACGTCCCAGCCGTACTCGTGCGCCGGGTCGTACGGCGCAGACTCGTCGTCCGCCTCGCGGTCGTCGTGTCCAACCGAGATGGTCTGCGCCTCGAAAGAGACGGTCGACTGGCGGGCCGCAGGCCCCTCTGCCTCGATCGCACGTTGAGCCGAGCGGGCGAGCGACGGAAAGTCGGGAACGGCGACGCCAGGCGGCAGGTTGAGCTTAGTGCAGGCCTGGAGGCAGATATAGATAGACGTCTCCCAGTGCATGCTGACCAGCTTATAGAGTCAGCAACTGCATGCGGGAGAAGCGGAAAGGTCGTTACGCACGCTTCGTGCTCGAAGACCATCATGAGGATGCGCGCGAGCTTCCTCGTCCACCTCCCCTCGTGCTCCGCATACACCTTCCTGACGCGCTCGCGGATCTTGCGCTCGTACTCGACGATTTTCTCGATAGCCGGCCAGCCGTCGTCGTTCTGCGGCACCTCCGAGTGCCAGTGCGTCACCTCGTCCGGGTTGTCGACGTTTGGGTCGATGCCGCGTTCGAAGATGTCGGCAAAGTGCGCAGGCTCAGTTAGCGGCTCGTTGAAGTAGCGCGAGAGGTGGATGTCGCGGAAGGCGGGGATGTGGCCGATGTAGAAGAGCGGGATGTGGCGGAGCGGGATCGGCTTAGTGAAGCGAAGCTCGGGCGAGAGAGTGTCAAGCTGTGCGCGCGGTTGACGCAATCAGCTCGGAACATTCACGATGAACTACGCGAGCAGCGAATGATGAGACGGTGCACGCACCATGAGCGCGTCCCAGGCCTTCCACATCTCCTCCCACTCCTGCAGACTCGGCACGCCATAGTCGTTCGTCTTCTCGCCCTCGTCGAGCTCGATCCCGAGCATCTTGGCCGCGCTCGTCTTGGTGGACGGGAACCACATGCGGGGCTTCTCGACCAGGTAGAGGTAGTGCGAGCGCGACGAGTCGGTCCAGTGCTGCACGAGGCGGAAGCCGGCGAGGTGGAAGAGCGCGACGGCCTCCGAGAACAGGTACTTGTACGACACCTCGATCTGCAGGAGTCTGCGCAGGCGACACGCTCAGGGTGAGAACTGAAGGGCGAGGCACGAATGCAAAGGAGGAACGCACTCTCCCTCCTCGAGACGAACCTCGCCGTCGTCGAGCGGGATCGACAAGTCGCTCTTAGCCTTGACGTACGCCTGAACAAAGGAAGTGTGAGCGGGCGAGCGGGTCAGGAAGCCGCACCCACGACGTTCTCAAGTCGCCAGCCTCATCAAGGAGACCGAGAATGCCGACGCACCTCATGCCTTCCGAGCTGGGCGTTCCAGCGGTTGACATACTCGAAGTTGCGCTGGTTGAGCACCTCGGCCGCCTCGCCGCCGAGAGTGCGACCAGCGACGTCGACGCCCTCGAGGATGAAAGCGCGAGTGACGCCCTGCTCAACGCGCGTCAGCATGCCCGTCGACGGACGAGGGAGCTGAGAGAAAGCGCACCTCGGGGTCGTTGTAGGCCGTCTCGATGCGCGGGCCATCGGCGCACCCGTCGATACCGATGAGCATCGTGTCGCCCTCGCGCAGCTCGATGTTGCGGAGGAAGTCGACGGCCTCTTCGCGCGTGTAGTTGCCGCACGACGACCCGAGCCACATGATGCTCGTGGAGCGGTGCTCGTCGGCCTGCGGCTGGAGCGGCGGCGACGCGTCGAGCGAGACGGCCGACTCGTCGATGTTGGGCAGGCCGGCAGGCCGCACGCCGGGGCTCGAGAAGGGCGAGTCGGGCAAGTCGTGCACGACGGGGGGCGGAGAGCCCATGTTCTGCGCTTTGAGGAATGCAAGACCCTCGTCGTACGTTGCGTGCAGGCCCGAGACCGAGACGCGGCGGCGCGATTGCTTCGTCTGCGCCTCGAGTGAGGTCGTGACGCAGTCTCCCTCGACCGACGCGAGGGACGAGAGGGTCGAGTGGAGAGAAGCTGCTTCGAGGTCAAGCTGTGCAGACGTGAACGTCAGCGAGTCGCGCGCCAAGGGGACGACAACCGAGACGAACAGCCTTGTAGTCGATCGCCTCCATCGCCGCCTTCTGCTCGCCCTTCTTGCCCGGCTGCAGCAGCTTAGCCATCGAGCGGAGGAGGTGGCGCGTCTTGTCGAGCGAGCCCGAGCCGAGTTCGACGGCGAGACCGTGCGTAGCGTGCGTCGTCGAGGTCCGATTCGCCGCGCCGTTGACGCCGTAGTTGAACGAGCCGACGCTGGGGTCGCCCCTGCAGTACTCGTGATCGTAAGCTCGATACATCCGGTGGTGCACACACGAGAACGCACCATTTCTCCTTCTTGGCCGGCTTGTTGGCCGCCTGAGTCGGCTCGTAGTCAGGTGCGCCGTCTTGCTCGGGCACGAGGACGGACGACGGCAGGCCGAACATGCGGCAGGCGATCTCGTCGCCGTACTTTTCAAGGATCTCCTTCTCTGCGCAGAAGGGGTAGTACGCCTGTGCGCGCGGACGTGGGAGTAGTCAGCCTCGGTGTTGCCTCGTCGCCTCGTCCGTCCGGGAGGCGCACCTGTGTGTTGGTGATGTCCTCGTAGATCTCGAGACCGCGCTGGCTGTAGAGCGTCATGGTCGGGATGGTGCGGCGGTACGCAAACTGGCGATCTACGTCCGTCTTTCCGGGTACGACGGGCTGCGCGCGGCCCTTGAGCCCAGCGATGATCTGGTCGCGGAGTGGGTCTCCAAGGGACGGTGCCTCGCTGGTGACGCTGGTCGCGGCATCGCTGGCGTGCGACGAGGTGTCCGATGGGAGGGATGACGGCGAGTCGGCGGGGTGCGAAGGCGGGGAAGCCGGCGGCGAGCGGTTGCGCAGGTCGAGGATGAGCGGCGGGGGCTGGACGGCTTGCATCGTGTTCTGGCTGGCGGGCTTTGCTCTGTTGAAGAGGGCCGGCGAGGTTGGGAAGGAGAAGAGGCGAGATCGGAGGCTCGATGACCTTCGGCTTGCCAGGGGGCAAGGTGGGGAACTGTCACTTTCGAGTGGGCTCGAGACGGGCGAGCGCTGCACGCTGGTAACGGGCAGCTCAACGAAGCAATGGCGCAATATCAGAGATCAGACCGTCCGAAGCAGCGCGGGAGCGGGAAGAGACACCCGCCTCCTCGAAGCAACGTTCCGCTGACCAGCCATGCGGAGAAAACAAATGCGCGTTGCGATGCAGCAGCCATGCGATGCGAAGAGAGATACCGGTACAAGCTGGCGTGGGTCCTGCAATGTCTACCTCGCCTCTCTCTCTCTACCCTGCGCCCCCTCGATCATCGCCCTGTGCTGTCCGCCTGCGCGCCTTGTCCTTTGCCGCCTTCCTCCGCTCCTGTCGCTGCTTCTTGCGCGCTGCGGCCGCCGCGACTGCCTTCTGCTCGGCGGCGTGCTGCTCGTCGGGGAGGAACGCCGCGTTGTCGAGGTCTTCGACGTCGGCCACTTGCGAGTAGATCGCCGTCGCGTACGCGGTCGGGTAAAAGTGGGCGTCGACGGAGCGGCTGTGTGCAGTGCCCTGGTGAGCGTCGCTCCGAAATAGAAAAGTACGCATGGCAACTGACATGCGCCCACCGAGAGCAACGCCAAACTCGTCCTTTGGCCCAGTGACGGCCTCCTTGCCCGCGATCCTGCATGAGCCCAGAGTCGTGAGCATACACACTGTCGCAAGGAAGCGCGCGACGACACGCACAGCATGGCCAGCCGCCCGACGTTGCTCGCGCCGCTGACGACCGCGGCATCCACCTCGCGCGCGAGGAGCGTCACGTCGCGCACGAACGCCTGCGTGTGCACGATGCGCTCGAGCAGCGGCAGGGCGTTGAACGCCGCCTGGGTGTAGCCCTTGCGCAAATCTGGCGGCGACGGTGGCTCCGCAGGCGCACTTTCGGACGCTGCCTCGTCCGCCTCGACGGCACGGCGCAAGAGCCGCGGCCGCTTGACCATCCGCCCTTCTGCTTCGCGCGCGTACGCCTTGGGCCCCTTTGCGCCTTCTCCCGCCGCGTTCAACTGCACCCTCAGCCGCTCCCTCCCTCCAACTGCGCCGGCCCCCTCTTCCTCCGTGCGCAGGTCCGGATCGGGCGTCTGCACGAGCTCGAACGGGCGCGAGAGCGGGGTCGACGCGCGCAGGGCGGCGGGGATCGAGGGCTCGGCGGTGATGAGGAGGAGCGAGGGGCGCGCGTAGGGCGAGAAGCGCGGGAGCGAGTCGGAGAGGGAGGGGTAGCGCGAGGGGAGGAGGCGGCGGTAGGCTGTGCACTCGAGACGGATGAGCGGGAATGCGAAACAACTTGGCAGACATGATTTGCGCACCGTCGTGTGCCGCTTCGACAAAGACGGTCATGTTTCCGCTGTGAGTGGCAGCCGTCAGCAGGTTGCCGACAAGTGGGACACACGCCGAGACGCACAAGGTGTTGGTGATGCCCATGAGCTGCGAGTCGTGCTCGTACTCGGCCGCCTTGTCCCCCAGTCGCACATGCATCGCAATCATCGGGCCCCTCCGCGGCTTGTCCGCCGCGTCCATGCCAGCCTCGCCACGCAGGCGCTCATCGACGAGCCACTTTTCGCGCTCGAGCCCGCTCCCGCGCTTGACCTCGTCCACGTGGGCCTTGAGCTCGCGATTAAGCCTCCACAAGCGGTTGACGGCCCTGCTCTGGTCCTGGAACACTTCCTCGAGCACTGCAGGCAGCGTCCCGCCCTCCTCGAGGATCCACCGGTCCGCCTCGACCGCATGCTCCTCGTCTGCCCTTCGCAGCGCCTCGAGCGCATCGACCGCGGCGCGCGACGAGAGGTACGTCTCGCGCGTCCAGTCGTCGAGGTTCGAGAGGTGCAGGCGCGAGTAGACGAGGCGCGCGGGGCGCGTGCGCGCGGACGAGGGCGAGAGGGGCTCGGCGAGGCGCGGGTCCCACCAGTTGGACGGCGGCGCGCACGTCAGCTTGCGCGGCTGGAAGTAGTTGCGCAGGCGGCCGTAGTTCCTGCGTCGCGATTCGGTTGATAAGCATGGAGCGCAGAGGGAAGAGGAGCGTGCGCGTCGAGGACTCGAGACGCACCAGTTGCGGTCGTCTTCGAGAAAGGTGTAGCCGAGCTTCTTCGCTGCAGCAGCGGCACGGGCCTTCAAGAGCGTGAAGGTCAGTCCCATACCGGATTCAAAGAGCCAGAGGAAAGGCGGCGCACGTAGAGGATGTACTCGCTCGCGAAGCCCCACCACGGCATGAACTGGAAGAGGAGGATGCGCTCGCATGGCGGGAGCTTCTTGCGCGGGCCCGAGAGGTACCAAGGATTTTCGTACGAGACGGCGCGAGTGCGCGGGAGGGCCGGGAGGAGGGTCGTGTGCGAGTCGAGCGGGAAGAGTGGTAGCTCGTCGTCGTCGTGGGTGTCGCCGGGTGACGCCCGCTCGTCTTTCTGATCGACTCGCCCCGCCTGCGCCTGCTCTAGCACGTCGTCACCGACGAGCGCGGGGTCTAATGGCGCAAGTCGCGTCCAGTCGCCCGAGAACGCGTCGGGAGTGGTCGCAGGTGCTGCGAGAGTGCGGATCCAGTCGTAGCGGCAGTAGACGAAGAGGGCGGCGAGGACGGCGGCGCAGAGCGCGACGTGTGCGAGATGCCTTGCGCGCCTGCCTGCGAGCCACCTGCGGGGCGAGGGTGTGCGGAGGTGATGGGGCGGCGACGAAGGCGAGGGCGCGAGGGCGAGCGCGAGGGGCATCGAGCCCGGGTGGAGCCACGCGCTTCTGGCTCTGGCACGTGCACGCAGGCGCAGTCAAAGAAGGAAAGACACGAGAACAGCGAGGGAACGCAGGGAAGCGCCGAGACGAGCAGACAAGCACCGCCTCTTGCTCGCTTCCACCCTGCAGCCCACGCCGAGCCCAGTGCAGCACGCGCGAGGATGGCGAGTGCTCCCACAGACTCGATCCAGTACGGCGACTGGATCATCGTCTACAACGTCCGCCTCTCCCCTCCCCTCCCTCCTCCTCGCCGTCTCATCAGCTCACCCTCGCTCCCGCCCTCCACAGAGCCGCACCGACCTCTCGAGCGTCATCGTCACCCGCGGGAAGGACATCCAGTCCCGCTATGGCCACTTCCGCCACGACGACATGGTCGGCCACCCCTGGGGCACAAAGTTCAGCTCGAGCAACGGACGCGGCTTTGTCTACCTCCTCAAGCCCACCCCAGAGCTCTGGTCCGTCGCACCCTCGTCCACGCGATGCCTACGCCGCCCGCTCACCTCGCCTCGCTCTCGCTCTCGCAGGACCCAGGCTCTCCCGCACCGCACCCAGATCCTCTACCTCCCCGACATTGCCTTCATCACCTCGTACCTCGACATCAAGCCCGGCAGCCGCGTCATCGAGGCCGGTCCGTCCCGCTTTCTCGCCCCTCGTGCGCACCGCTGCTCACCCTTGCCCACCTCCGCGCACGACAGGCACCGGTTCGGGCTCGTTCTCGCATTCCCTCGCACGAACAGTCGGCAAGGAGGGTCGGGTGCACAGCTTCGAGTACCACGAGGAGCGCTTCGGCAAGGCACGGTGCGTCCGGCTCGTCTCGCATTCCCGTCTCGCAAGTCCACTCACTTTCGCTGTCGTGCAGAGACGAGTTCAAGGCGCACAAGCTCGATGACGTGATCAAGATCAAGCACCAGAATGTGTACAAGGATGGGTTCGAGCTAGAAGACGAGGTCGATTCGGGTGCGTCACGCTCCTTGCTGCACCGGCAAGCGGTCGCATAGCTGACGGCGTGCGTTCATAGTGTTCCTGGATCTTCCAGCACCATGGGAGGCTTTGGAACACGCCAAGAAGGCGCTGCGAGTACGTTCGAGCCTCACTACAGTCGGCATGTCTTAGCTCGCTCACGCCTGCCTCTCCTCGTCGCCCACAGAAAGACCGCCAATCGCGCATCTGCTGCTTCTCGCCGTGCATCGAGCAAGTGATCCGCACCTGCTCGGCGCTCGCCGAGCTCGGCTTCTCCGACATCACCATGTACGAGACGCTCACGCGCACGCACGACCCGGCGCCGCTCGTCGCGCCGACCGTCGACGACGCCGTCGAGCGCATCCAGGCCGTCGAGCGCAAGAAGGAGCGCAGGCGCGTAGGGCAGATCGAGGAGGCGCGCAAGAAGCGCGACGAGAAGAAGCGCAAGCGGGACGAGGAGATCGCGGCGGCGGCGGCCGCGGGCGACGGCGAGGGCGAGCAGAAGGCGGCAGGAGACGGAAACGGGGGCGAGGACGCGCTGCCGGCCAAGAAGGCCAAGCTCGACTCGGCTGCACCCTCGGAGGACGCGCCCATGACGGCAGCGGCGCCGCTTTCCGAGCCCGACACGGCCGCGCCTCTGCCGCTCGAGCCACCTGCGCCGTCGACCGCCTCGGTCGCGGCGTCTCTCGCCGACGCAACCTCGACGAGCGCCGCCTCTTCGCCTGCGCCGTCGACCTCGCGCGAGACTGCGGCCTCGCAGCAGCAGCAGAAGCAGCAGCAGGGGCGGCAGACGCGCGAGGAGCGCGACCGCGACCGCGAGCTGACGGTCAAAGTCGGGCCGTACCAGCGCGGGCACACGAGCTACCTCACGTTTGCGGTGCTGCTCCCCGTTGCGGGCAGGCTCAAGGAGAAGGTGGTCGCGGTCGAGGAGGGGGCGGCACCGGCGGTCGAAGAGGCGGTTGCCGAAGCAGGAGCGGCGAGCAAGAGCGCGGATGCCGTCAAGGAGGGTACGGAGGTCGTAGCATGACCGTGCACAGCATACTTCGCATGTCTGGTCACTTTTCGAGACGAGGAGAGACGCGCCTCGTCGCGAGCGCAACCCTCGCAAGCCAAAATCGCATTCGCAGCCAGCCGCTCTTCCCCTCTCGACGCCTCTGTGAACGAGCTGCTGGTCAGGCTGTCCATCGAGCGCTATCGGCGGGCACACACTCGCGGCCTGAGCGTCGTCTGCGAGCGCCGCCTCCACTCAGTCTCGCGCGTCGCTCCGCCGTCGTCGTCGTACTCGGATCACGTCCGGCAACGTTGAGCTCGTCTGCAGAGCAACCGGCGCGTGCAGCACAGCCGACGCTCCGCCGCAGCACCCGGACTCGCCACGATGGCGCCCCTCTCTCGACCCGCGATCCTCTCGCTCGTCTCCCTCACGCTTCACTTCTCGGTCCTCTCGATCGTCCTGCACATCTCGCGCACAACGACCGCGCCCGGCGCGCGCTACCACGCCTCGAGCGCAATCTTCCTCACCGAGCTCGGCAAGATCCTCGTCAGCTTTGTGCTCGTCGTCGCCTCGGGCGAGCTCCGAACTGCCGTGCGCGAGCGTCACAGGGTCCGCGAGCTGCTGCGCGTACAACACGACGAGATTCGCGAGCGCGAGGAGGACGAGGCGAGGCGGAAACGGATCGAGAAGGAGGAGGAGGAGGACGGCTGGCTGCCTGTGAGCGCGACGGCGTCGAACGGCATCGCGAGCGGCTCTGCCCTGGCGAGAGAGGAGAAGCAGAGTCTGCTGAACGGATCGGGGCACGGGGACCGGGCCGTGGCAGACGCGGATGGCTTCCGCGAGGCTACCGTCGTGCCCGGTTCGTTGTGGTCGTTCCTTTTCCTCGATTTGATCGCTGATCTTCGTGGCCACAGTACATCGACGAACTCCTTCGCTCGAACCGAGCACCCCTTCGCCCACCCGGACCCGGCCCAGCTCATCCCTCTCCATCAGCGTCGCCCTCGCCAACGCGCGCAACCCCTCAGCAACCCCTTCTCTCGCCCTCATTCCCGCCACGCCCGTCCCTGATCCCTCTCCCACTCGACCACCTGACGAGGCGTCACTGTATCCTCTCCGACCAGCGGGCGCACAGCCGGCCGAGGCGCCTGATAGCGTCATGGACGACCTGAATGACTGGGAGTGGTGGCGCACGCTCAAGGCGAGCGTCTTTGGCGAGGGAGTCTGGAAGCTCGGCGTTCTTGCGGCGTTGTTCTGCTTCCAGGGCAATGCCCAGTACGTGGCGAGCGGGAACCTGAGCGTTCCAATCTTCCAGCTTGCCTACCAGCTCAAGGTACACATCTCCTTGTTCTCGAATGCCCGCCTATGCTGACGAGCCTTTTTGCAGATCCCTGCGACCGCCATGTGCTCGGTCATCCTGCTCAACCGGTCCCTCTCACGCCAGCAATGGCTCGCCCTTTTCATCCTCACTTTCGGCGTCGGCATCGTCCAGGTCTTTTCTGCCTCGACGGCGCAAGAGCCAGTCGAAGCAACCGAAGCCAAGGATGCATCCGGACTCGACGCCTTGCACGCGCACTCGGAGGCCGCGCCGAACCAGGCGCTCGGCCTGACGGCTGTCGTCGCTGCGTGCATGTCGTCCGGCTTCGCGTCCGTCTACTTTGAGCGCATCCTCAAGTCACCCTCTTCGAACAACTCCTCGCCGCACTCGTCACCGAATCCTTCGTCGTACTCTTCGACACTCCAGCCTACGCTGCCCTCGGCACAACAGCCGCTCCTTCCCTCGCAACCCGACGCTTTCTCCATGCCCGATCCAGACAAGATCGTGCCGGCAGGCAAGCCCTCGCTCTGGATCCGCAACATCCAGCTCTCGATGTTCGGCCTCGTCGTCGGCCTCCCCGTCGTCCTGTGGGAGCTCCGCGGCTGCCTGGGCGCGCTCGACTACGAGTACCTCGACCAGGGCTGGTGGTCGCGCGCCGAGTACGTCGCGCGCTCGGCCGTCGGAGGCTTCTTCGACGGGTTCGACCGGCCCCTGCCCTGGATCGTGGTTGCGCTCCAGATCACCGGAGGACTGCTGAGCGGTGCGTGCAATTGCGGTGACCACCGTGGCGAGTCCAACGCTGATGACCGCTCTCTATGCTGGCAGCGCTCGTCATGCAGCATGCCGACAACCTGCTCAAGTGCTTCTCGACGAGCCTGAGCATCGTCTTGTCGGTCGCCGCATCGGTCGCCCTCTTCCATTTCAAGGTGCGGCCACTCGTGTGCCTGCCTGAAGCTTGACCGTGTACTTACCGCAGTTTGCACCTACCAGCTGTCTATCGGGATTGTCCTTGGCGCCATTCTCGTCCTCGGCGCAACCTTTGCATACACCTCGCCGTCCGCCATGAGCTCGTGGCGCTGGCGCCCCGTCTCTATGCTCCCCTCAGGTTTCGGCACTCGCTGAGCCCGCGCAAGATATCCTTAGACGAATCGCTGTCCTTCTTCCCCATCCTGTTGTAGCATTTCGTTCGCATTGTTCCCCGAGCCGGGAAAGATCGTGCCTGTCTGCCTCTCGTTCTCGGTCTCCCTCGTGCATGACGAGAGGCGCCCGAATCCTTGCGAGTGAATGCGCTTGATTGCGGGCGAGAGTAGTGGCAACAACTAGACAGCTTTGAACCAAAGTCGGGAGCGGCGTCTCTCGCACGCGCGATGCGCCGAGCTGAGTATGCGCATGCTCCATCGGAGAAGATATGCGAGTGTCGGGCGGCGCAAGGCTCGACACGAAGGGCAAGTGGGACTGCCGCAACATGCGTCGCCTTGATGCTGCACGGACGAAACGAGAAATGCGGTGATGTATGCGTGGTCGGGCAAGCGAAGGAGGCGAGAGGCGTATGAACAGAAGAAAGGCCAAGGCGAGGCAGGCGAAAGTCGTCGCTTCAGGCGATAGGGGCGGCGCTGTTCGTGCTTGACGGACGAAGAATCTGGTACTCGGCGAGTTCTTCGGCTGGGCGCACGAATCAGACGAAGTGTGAGGAGACGAGACGGCGGTGGGTGTACGGCGAGATCTGCGAGGTCCCAATGTGAAAGGAAAACACGCACCGGTCGGGACGAAGGACGCCAGGTGCACCGATTTGCACTTGTCGTCGTGGCACCTTCCACCGCCAGCCTCCGCTTTGCACAGGCGCTTGTTCGAGTCGATGCCTCGCTTGCGCGCAACCCAAGAAGCGATACCAGCGTTACCTGCTTCGTGGTTAGCGGCACTGCCCTCCTCCGCAGTCGAAACAGACGCAGGCAGTGCAGACGCGCGGCACAGCGGGTAACGGGCGAGAGACGAGGTGTAGGGGCGGAAGACCTGCAAGGCGAGTAAAGGTTGGTGGAGGCAGCAGGCATCAAAGGGTCGGCGAGGGCGTCAACGAGGCGGGACCAGGCAGGCGCAGGGCGAAACGACAGGTCATAGGCGAGGAGAACTTGCCGGCTCAACGTGGGCGGTAGAGGTTGACGGTGGCGAGACGTGCTGAAAGAGGGGTGCTTTGAGTCGAGAAGAAGGGGAGAGGAGGAGGCCGCCATGACCGCACCTGAGTCGCCGCCGAAGGACCCGCTGTCGGTTGCTCAGGCGCAACCTCGGCCGCCTGCACCGAGGCCTCGTCCGCCGGGCCCAGGTCTTCGACTGCCTGACCCGCGTCATCGGTCGCATCGCCTTCCTCCTGCGGCACCGCCTCAGCCTCCTGCTGCACGGCCGTCTCGACCTCCTCGCGCACAGCCTCGACCGCAGTCGTCGCCGGTTCCGCAGCAGTCGCCGACACGTCTGCGCCATCCGCTGGCAGCAGCACCTCGGCCTTCTTCCGCTCGCGCGCCTCCTTCTTGCGCCGCTCCATGTCGGCAATCCGCTCCATCATGCGCTGGATCTCGCGCTCCTTCTCCTCGAGGCGGCGCTTGCGCTCCTGCTCAGCCGCGTCAGGCGCTGCAGGCGGGTTGGCGACCGCGACCGTCGGCGACTTGGAGCTGCGGCTCGCGCTCGTTGACGCGGCAGCGGACGGAAGGACCGCTGGCGCAGACCCGTCACGCATCTCGACATCGCGCTCGTCGGCCGCGCCCTCCGCGTCGCCGTCGTCGTCGGAATCGCTCAGCTCGATGATCATGGTCGAGTCATTCGTGTTGGGCAAGAAGGACGGGCCACCATGCGGGTACGACGATGCGCTCGCACCATGGTACGACCTTCCGGTGAGCGCGGCGGGCAGGACGGTCGTGGGCTCTGCTTCGAGATCGGTTGCGAGCGGGCGAGCGCGGTGCGTCGCGACGGCCGAGCTCGACGGGCGGGACGAGATGGCCGCTATGGACGGGGCTGCACCGTTGAGCGGGGCGCGAGGAGCGGAGAAAGACGAGGTCGAGGCAAACGGGCCGGGAGAGGGGACGTCGACGACTTCTTCGGTATGGTCGATCGACTCGCGCAGGTCATGCACGAGCTGCGCCATGTCGCTTGTGCCGGCGGGTGCCTCGACTGCCGGTTCGGCAACGGCTTGCGAGGCAGCGGCGAGCTTGCGCCGCTTGCGCTCGCGCTTCTTCGCCTTCTTGCGCTCGGCAATGCTCAATCCACCCTGCGCGGCGCCGGACCGATCCGCAATCTCGTCCGGCGGTGCGGGGGTGCTCGCTGCGCTCGAGAAGAGGCTGTCGAGCTCGTGCTCGAGGTTCTGCGCGCGCTCGAGGTTGCGCGCCGAGAGGGCCTGCTTGCGCGCGACGAGCTCCTGCCGCTTGAGCGCTTCGAGCGCGGCGAGGTCCTCTGTCGGGACAAAGGGGGCGGTGGGCGAGCTGGGGATGAACGGGTGCGCAGTCGCGGCCGAAAGCGGGATCGGTCGGGCCAAGGCAGGCGGGAGGGCAGGGGAAAAGACGGGAGAAGGGTTGGCAGGCGGGAGATGCAGCGGGAGGTTCAGCTCGTGGAAGCTGTGCGTGGGCCAGTTCAGTCTCACTGCGGCTACTCAAAGGCGGAAAGCACAGGGAAGCTGGCGCACGAGATTTCGAGAATGTCGCGCGAGATGCCGATCGAGAGGAGGTAGTCTGGCGGCACGCCATAGCTGAGCAGCTCGGCGATGATCTGCTTCGACTGCTCCTTGACCGAATGCACTGTAGGAAGGCAGGGACTGGTGAGCGCCTGTCATGCAGTCCGGACGGTGGAGGCGAGGTAGAACGCACGGTTGTGCGGTGCAAGCACGGCAGGGGAAGCGCCCTGCACGTGCAGCGGGGCGTGGGCGTGCGCGTACGGCGGGCTCGGGTAGACGGGCGGCTCTGCGTGAGTGTCGTGGAGCGGCGCGAGGGGCGCAGGCGGGTCGTCGTCGTCGATCTCGCCCTCTTCGCGCTCGTCGTCGTCGGGGCGGGCTGGGGGCGGCTTGCGCTTCTTGGACGAGAGGGCGGCCTTGCGGAGGGCGTCGAGGTCCATGGCAGGGAGGGCAGACTCTGGCCCTCGGTCGGGCGGGGCGGGGCCGGGGCGAGGGTGCGGCGCGAGGGCGAGGGCGAGGGCGAGGTGCGCGCGTGTCTCGGGCAAGCGAGCGAAGCGCCGGCGTCCTTCTGCGTCCGAGGCACTCCCGCACCGTGCGTACTTGCAGGCTTGCACTCCTGCCGTACACTCGCACTGCACGCTGACCTCCCACCACGTCGCTCCTACGCCCCTCGCTCGTCCTCAGGCGCACCAGTGCGTCTACCTCCCGTCACTTCCGTCGCCGCACAGAAGCCCCTCTCACGCACATGGCATCCGCAGTGCCGTCCGCCGCTCGTGCAGCCTCGCCGGCAAGCTCGACCGTCCCCTTCCGCGCCGCCCTCTCTGCTCCGCGTGCGTGCCTCTCGCCCGCCCCACGCGCGACCCGCACGCGGAAGTGCTCCTCGTCGCTCACCTCGCTTTCTCGCCGTCGCAGACGAGATGCGCACCGTCATCAAGCGCAAGGACGACGCCATCGCCACGACCGCCGTCGCCTTCCACTCGTCCGTCCTCCACTCGCAGGTGAGCACCAACTCGTGGGATGCTTTCGCTCGTCTCGGCCCCACCGAGCCGACCTTCTTTTGTTCGCCCGCAGCTCGTCGACGGCGTCGTCCAGCTCCGCTTGAACAAGCTTGACCCCGACGCACCGCCGTACGACGTTCCGAGCACGACCCAGGCGCTCTGGAACGCTCTGTTCAAGTACTTTGCCCGCGGCAAGGACTCGCCCGAGCAGCTCCAGGTCGAGCCCGTGCTGCCCGCCGAGTCGCTCGATGCAGCACTTCTTCAGCTCGGTGCGTATGATTCGAAGCAGCCACTACACGCTCGAGCTGACGTTACGTCGCGGTGAACAGGCGCAACAAAGGAGTCGCCGCGTTACGCCATCTCGCGCTCCGCCATGTTCCAGCTGTACGACTATGCTGGCGACATTCCCGAGTCGCACCACACTCCGACTGCACCCTTCCCCTACGTCCCCGTCACGCCTCCTGCCGGCGCACCGTCCCCGCTCACCCACCCGCTCCGCCCGCCCAAGCCCGCCGCCTCGACCCTCCTCTACAGTCGCTTCCTCCCGCACTTGACGACCGACCCGCAGACCCCGGCATACTTCAAGGTCGAGCCGTGCTCGCTCAAGGACCTCCCGACGCTGCACCAGTGGCTCAACGACCCGCGCGTCGACCAGTTCTGGCAGGAGAAGGGCACGCTCGAGCAGCACCAGCAGTTCATCGAGAAGAACGTGCGCGACCCGCATGTCCTGCCCGTCATCGGCTCGTACGTCAGCCTCCAGGGCGAGGGGCGGAACGTGCAGGAGGGCGAGGCGGAGCAGGCTGTCTATGCTGAGGTATACTGGGTCAAGGTGCGCTTCTGACGGCTCAACGCTGTTGGCACCTGCGTCTTGCTGACAGAAGTACTTGTCGTCTATAGGAGGACCGCCTTGGACCGCTCATGCCGGAAGGCACTGTGCGAGACTATGACCGTGGTACGTTGTCTTCGCCTCGTCCCATTTACAAGAGCTGTTTGCTGAGCGGCATTCCTCGCTGCACCAGGCTTGCACATGCTCGTTGGCTCAAACGCACACCGTGGGCCGCACCGCATCCGCGCCTGGATGCCCTCGCTCGCGCACTACTGCTTCCTCGACGACCCGCGCACCGAGCGCGTCATCTGCGAGCCGAACGAGCAGAACGACAAGATCATCCGCGTGCGTCTCCCTTGCTTGCTCCCTCTTGTCTCTGTAGCCCCGTTCGCTCACCGGCAGAGAGTGCGCGCAGTACATGGAGAGCATCGGCTTCAAGCGCCATGGCAGCGTCCAATTCCCGCACAAGACGGCCGCACTCATGATCCTCGACAAGCGTGACTTCTACTCACTGTGCCCCTTCTAGACGAGGCTCTTCATCCCATGTGCTCATATAGTCTTGCTCCGAGTCCGGTTGCCGCACCTGCAAGCCGAAATATCATCTCCTCCATGGGTTCAACCGAGCCAATCATTCACGGCAGTACTAGTTTGTAACTGAGTTTCCCACAGAGAGCTTCGCTGGACAGTCGAAGCACTGCAAGTGACGCGAAACAGTGTGCTGTTGAGCATGATACGTTGGCACTACGGACGACAGTTTGTCAGCTTACGCCTCTATAGCACAGTGGCAGTGCGTGTCACTCGTAATGACAAGGTCGGGTGTTCGATCCACCCTGGAGGCACGGCTCTCATCTGTTCTTTTGCCGGCGGGAGCATCGGTATCGAGCTGGAGGCTGTTGCACTTAAGTGTCGCACTTTTGTGACTGCCAGGCGGACGGAGCTGACCTGTCCGGAGGGTCTGCCCGCTAGCAAGGAGGGGCCAGAAGGGAGTATCCCGAAGACCACGCAAATAAGCGATATGGACGCACGACTCAACCAGCGCACACAAGCACGCCCCTATGGCTCAGTGGTAGAGCGTTCGCCTAGTAAGCGAAAGGTCCATAGTTCGATCCTGTGTGGGGGCATTTGCTTTTTTTTTGCTGTGGCCCGGGACAGGGCAGTAGCAA
>NW_027481362.1:0-38659 GCF_050403205.1 Rhodotorula paludigena
CCCCCCCCCCCCCCCCCCCCCCCCCCCCCCCCCCCCCCCCCCCCCCCCCCCCCCCCCCCCCCCCCCCCCCCCCCCCCCCCCCCCCCCCCCCCCCCCCCCCCCCCCCCCCCCCCCCCGGTGCAAGTGCCCGTGAGTGTATGCTCGCAGCGAGTCCGAGCGAGTGCACGCACCTGGACTGGCTACAGAGAGCGAATCTGCGGACGCGCGAGTGAAGCGAAGGAGAGAAACGAGCGCGGGCGTTTGCGCGGATCGCCTCGGGCAACCACGCGAGCGGCGAGCAGGGCCAAAACAGCGCAGCGTCGCCCGCGATCAGCCTCTCCAGCGCTCTGCTGAGCTCATCCAGGCTCTTGCAAAGCTGATATGTACCACCCCCAGCGGAGCGCAAGAGTTTGCCACAAAGCATCGTCCGGTCTCGCAGTTGCGCAATCGGTCCCAGTGTCACGTGAGGGAATGGTAGTGTAGCAACAGTGGCACAGTACGGGACGTTTAGGCACAAGCGCACGACGTGGAGAAAGCGAGGGGGAGACGAGGCGCCATAGGGAGTGACGGTGTTCACTGATCGACGTAGACCTTGACCTGCGAGTCGAGGTAGTTCTCGAGCTTGTTGGCGTTCTTGACGTCTGCGGTCAGGCTCGAGGTCAGCGGCAGCTAGTGGGTCCGGTAGAGGAGAGACTCGGCGCACAGTTGGACTGCAGGTCGTTGTATTGCCGGCAGTTGGAGAAGATGAGCTTGGCGTCGTGCAGGAACTGCTCGAGCGTTTCGTAGCTGTTCGCCTCGAGTTTGCTCTCCATAGTCGCAAAGTCTGCAAACTCAAGCACCGACCTACGTCAGATGTGGCACGCAATCAAAGGACAAGGGAGGAATGCGGCGCACCCATCGGCTCCTTGATCACATCGTAGTAGTCGGTGACCTGTTGATGCACATCATGATGATGAGCCGTGCTCGGCGTCTGAACTATTTAGTTGAGCGCGGACGCACCTCCTGGGCATTGACGGGATTGGCGAACGCCCACGAGCTGGGGTGATCGATGAGGAGCGTGAGAAGCTTCTTCATGACTGCAAATTGCGGGCCGCGCTTCGGACGGCGCGTGCTGTGCACGAAGGAAGCGATCAGAAATGTGCGCGACCGTCTGCGCGGCTGCGATGAAATGACGCACAGCTCGTCCATCTCCGGGGTCCATCCCGACTCTTTCAGTCCAGGAACCTTGCCCGGGTCGATCTTGGTTCCCGAGGAATGCTTGGCGAAGAATTGGAGACCCGGGTGGACGACGTGCGACTGCGAGAGGAGGCGGATCTTGGCGAGCACAACCTGTGTGAGGAGTCGGTGAGTCGCCAGGAAGAGCGAGAGTGATGCAAATCCGGGCGGGACGAACCTCTTTCTGCTGTGCCAGCATAGCGCGCACATCCAGATACTTGACGCGCGGAAGCATCGAGCACTGCGATCGCCAGCGAATGAGCGGAACCCCGACAGGATCAGCCTGGAAGCAGACGCACATGCATGATCGTACCGCCCTCGTAATCCTTGATGTAGCCGGCCCAGACACTCCGATCGAGTTGAATCTCCTTTGTAAAGCCCTGTGTACAACGAAAAGTCAGGTCAATGCAGCGAGAGCACCAACAACTGAACGCGCCTGCTTCTTGAAGTAGCCGATGGCATAGTTGTCGGCATACGTCAAGAAGTGCATGCACGACGTGCTCGCTTTAACGTGGTCCTTCAAGTGGTTCATCAGGTGCGAGCCATAACCCTGCAATGCGAGAAAGGTCAGCGTCAGCCTCCCGACGTTAGGCACGGGACAGGCGGGCCGCACCTTGACCTGCTCAGTACCGGTGATTGCACAGAACACGATCTCGGCAAACTTCTGTCCCTCGAACGGGCGGTAGGTGATGCCGCCGACGACCTCGAGGCCGCGCTTGACGATGGCCATGCTCCAATGTGCGCGGTCGAAGACGAGGCGGGCGATGTACTCGCGCGGCATCTTGGGCAGCTGCTTCTGGAAGATGTTCTTGAGGCCCGTAAGGATGATCATCGAGTCGGGCTTCGAGTCGTTGGTCACGGTTACGAAGCGGATGATGCCGGCCTGCTCCTCTGCGACGGCAGGGCGCTCCTTGCGCGGCTGCGAGAGCATGGTCAGCGCGTTTTCAGGCTCAAGAGACGTAGCAATAGGATAGACGTACCGGAGCAGCAATCTCTTCCGCCTCCTCGCCATGAACGACCTCGACGTCCTCCTCCTCCTGCTTGACCTTGAGCTTGACGGATCCGAGATCCTCGCCCATCTCCCTCGCGCCTGCCACACCGACACCGTTGACCTCCTTGAGTTGAGCGCGTCGCCGCTCCACCTCCTCACGCGCCGCGACTGCATGCTCGAGCGCCTCTTCCCCCTTCCTGCCCTTCCCGCCCTGCGTGTTGCGTCCTTTGCCGGCGACCGCGCCCGGCGCAGGTTGCTCCGAGGGCACCGTCTTGGCGCTCACAACATGGTGGCCCTCGGCAGCCGCCTCGGCAACCCGCTCCTCGTCCTCGTCCGCCTCGGCCGTCGCACCACCCGCCTTGCCTCCCCTACCCTTGCGCCGCCCGTTCTTCTGCTCGACGCCGTTGCCCGCCGCGCTCGCACTCGCCTTGACCGCGTGCACGAGCTCGACCTCGGGGCTGCTCGCGCGCGACTCGTCGTCCGTCAGGCTCGACAGCGAGTCGTTGCCAGGCGACGCTGCCGCACTCGTGTCGGTCTGCTTGTGCGAGGCAGGCGTACCCGAGCGACCAGACCGGGTTGCGGCACCTGCAGGCGACGAGAGGCGCTGCCGCTTCGAGAGCGACCCCGCAGGCGAGGCGGGCGGCGGATCTTTCCGCTTCGAGGTCGAGGCCGGCATGACTGTGAGGCGCGCAGGCGCGCGTAGAACGCCTTCTGGGGTCTACGCACGCGCAGGCTAGAGCGCCGAAGAGTGGTGAGGGCGAAGCCGGGCCTGGTCGAGCGCCGAAGACAAGCGATGAGATTCCCGAGTCCCCCTTGCTTCCGCTCGTCTCGCCGGACCCTCGCCTTCCACTCGTCTCTGCCTATGGAGCCACGCGAAGACGACGCTAGGCTATTCCTGGGCCAGCCGTTGCAGCCTCGCAACGCTCGCATTCGCCCTGCTGTCCTCGCGCCTTCGCCCAACCCTCGCCCGCTCGAGGACATGGCGCAGAGCTTGCTATGGTCGCGGCGGTTGCGGAGCATCGGGCCCGACGCTGGACGCGCGCGCGATGCAAGCTTTGATTCCTAGGCATCTTCCCGATCGAGCGAAGAATGGGGCTCTGAGCTGGAGCGTGCTTGGATGACCCCTTATAGACAATCCAGCAAGCGTGCTACTATCGTGGGTCTCCGCCTGCGCTTGTTCATGCTCCGCGCTTCAGCGGTTGTGTATGCTCTAGGCGTGTGTCAGAGCTGGCTGACCCCAGCCTCTCCTGTTCTCGATCGCCCTTGGAAGACGCCACGCTGCACGTTCCGAGCCGCCTCAATACCTAAGAGTTCAACCCACTCCGGCTTCGACCTGGGACAACCGCGCAGGTTCGCGCGCTCGTCGTTCTCCCCCTCCCCTCTCTCCCACGCTTTCCTGCCTGCGCTCGCTTCTGCTCAAATCGCCCCGCAAGACTGCAACGATGTCCACATCGACCAAGCCCATTCGTGTACTCGCGCTTCCTGGCTTTGGCCAGACTGGCGACATGATGCGTGCGTCTCCCCGTTCTCCGCCCGCCTATTGAGGGGCTGAAGGCGCAGACTCGTGCAGTCGGCAAGATGTACAAATTGAGGAAGGTCTTCGGCGACGAGATCGACGTCGTTGCGATGGACCCGGTGCGTTCAAGTCGTCTTGACCGCGCTTTCACGTGCCATCCGGGCTGACTCGCATTCTCTAGCCCCTCATCCTCGGTCACCCAACGGTCCACTATGGCGCTGCTCAACAACCTCTCACCTACGAGGAGGAGTACGTCGGTTGGTGGCGCCGCGACTACACGCACAGCTTCAAGGGCGATTACGAGGCCTTTGAGTTTGCGCTTCGCGCTTTTCGCGACTTCGTGCAGGAGCACGGCCCCTTCGACGCGGTCATCGGTTTCTCACAGGGCGGCAACGCTCTCGTGCACTTCCTCCCGCTACTCGAGAAGCCGTGGTTGCACCCGATCACCTCTGGCCTGTCGCACAACTACTCGCCACGTACCTCCATCTCGGCATCATCGGACGACTCGACCACCTCCATCTCGTCGGCGATGAGCGCCTCGTCATGTTCGCCGCCTCTCTCCCCCGCTGCCACCGAGTTTTTTGGGCGGTCGCGGCAGTCGTCGATCGGCGAGGAAGACGTGTGGCCACTTCGGCCGTTCAAGTGCGTGGTGCTTGTCGGCGCCTACGGTCCGGCCGATCCTTTGATGGACACGTGGTTTGACACCGCCGTCAAGGTTCCGACCCTCTGCTACATCGGCAAGAACGACGCGTGGATCCCGCCCAGTGCGCATTCCGCTCTGCAGGCTTTGTGACGTGCCGGTGCTGACGCGGGCTTGCTTGCAGACCACCAGGTCGATACGGCCGCCAAGTTTGTCAACTCAAAGATTCTCTGGCACATCGGTGGTGAGCTTGTATTCGCATCGGTTGTCGCGACGACCTGGGGAGCTGATGCTCTCGGTCCATCTCAGGTCACTTCATCCCCCAAGCACACGAATACCACGTCGCGATGCGCGACTTCATCGTCAAGCACTGCTCGTGAAAATCGCTCGCCACCTTCGCGATACATTTACATATAGACGTTCCGCCCCCCTTTGTACCGATAGACTTGACTAGACGGTTCCATGTCTCTTCCGCACGCGGCCATCCACATTGCTTGTTTTCTCCGAACCCCCTTGTCGTCGCTCTTCCGTGACTGGAACATTGTTGCATTCTCCGGTGACATAAGCCGACCCGCGAATCGCAGATCACTGTTTGCCGCTTGTCGCAGTCTGGCGCGCCTTGAGCCGAGTGGTTCTCGGCGCTTGCTTTGCAAATCTGTTCGCCCTCGGACTCTTGCTTGCGATTGCTTGAACTCTGTGACTGGACTCGTTCGAACGAACTCCTGACTCGCCGATCTTCTCTCCCTCATCCTACCGAGACAGCACCGACTGCACGGAAGTTTGCTACGCTCATGCCCACGCAGCCCAGTCGCTGCTCCGCTCGAGCCCCTCTATTACGGACCCTCCCGGAAATGTATGGGCATCGCTCGACCCAGCAAACTCGAAATTGCCATCCATCGCCCCGACGTTCAGCATGCGCCAATAATCGACCGTTGGGCTGTCACCTGCGAAGGCAGGCTCTCCGCTAGCGCCGTTGCCGGAGAGGAGAAGGCTGAGCGCTGGATCGCCGCCTGCGATAGACTCGTGTGCGAACGCCGAGCCGCCGCCGAGTCCCTGGAAAAGCGCCTCAAGCGCCTGTTGCGAGAGAGGTGCCGCTGACAACGAAGGAGCTGACTGTGCGGCCAGGGAGGCGTTGTCGGGAAGGGAGGTTGAAGGGTGAGAAGTCGATGTGGTGGGCATGAAGAAGGGTGTAGTGGTCGACGTGATGCTCGGCGAGATGACGGGAAGGCCTGACGAGCCCGCGACGCGCTTGGCCATGTCGTCGAACTGGCGCTGCCCGTCGAGCGCACCTGGCATCGCTCCACTGGGCGCATTGACGCACACGCCCGCATCAGCGCGATGCCGTGCCTCCTCAGCAAGCAATGTCGTGAGGAGCGAGACGCCGCGCGCAGCAATATGGCTGCCTGACGCAAGCTGTTGCAACTCGTGCAGTGCGTGCTGCACCTCGACGCGCTTGTGCGGGACGTCGGGATCGTCCGGCGACTGGAAGATGTCGAGCATGATCGTCGTTGCGGCCGACATGGTGTGGTACGGGAGCTGTGCAGAAGACTTCTGTCAGTTGACTATTTTGACGGATCCAATAGAACGAGGCCGACGCACGGTCCAATACGCCTGGGTAGATGCTCTCGGCCTCCTCGCGAGCTGCTGGATGATCGACCGCGCGGCTTCGATGGTGACTCGTCGTGAATGCGACTGCCGCTCGTCCTGTGCACCGTTCGCTGGTGCGGCGAACATGCGATGGACGACGAGGAGCTTATCTGGGGCAGACGAAGGAAGTAAGTCGAAAACACGCGTTGGGCAGGAGAGCGAAACGCACGCGAGATCGAAATGACCCAGTAGTTGCGGAACCAGGCTGCCCATGGCGGATGCCCCTCCACGCCGGTGTCCGCCTTGAGGTAGCTTGGGCCATCGAGGATGACGCTACGCAGGGCGCGGTCGGCTTCGAGGCAGTTCGCGTAGTCGAGGCGCTTTGAGCTGTGGATATGCTCGAAGAAGCGGCGAGTGTGATCGGCGACTTTGTACAGGAGGATGGTCTTGGAAGCCGGCGTCGGCTCATCTTGCGGGCGGTTGACCATGTGACCAGAGGAGAGATCTTCGTCGGTGCAGTTGAGCGGGAGCGGCGTGGTGAAGTGGGCGGGAGAGACGGCGTACGCGCGGCGGCCATGTAGTGAGATCCAGTCTCTGAATGGACACGTCAGCTTGCGAAGCTTTTTCGAAAGCAAAGGAATCGCACGCACTCGGTGAGCAAGCCGTACCAGACGCGCTTGCGGATCTCGCGTTCGATAAGCCCTTTGACCCCGCGCGGGCTGGTAGGATCGATGCCGTTCCGACGACGCTTGGCGTCCCACTCGGTGTCGGATCCGAATAGATGTAGCCGCAGATGCTGAGCGATGCGGATGCCGGCAGCGAGAAGCGTGGCGATGAGGTCGGACTCGCCGACGTCTTGACACGAGACGGCAAACAGGTTTATCGCCTGCACGGCGTATATCGAGTGCTTGAGAAGAAAGTGGCTTCGATGCAGCGCGTCGACAGCGGCGTCGAAGAACTGCTTGGCGAGGGCGCTCTGGGCGTTCGCCGAGAGGCTGTACGCTTGCGCGTCGTCTTCGGTCATGTGCTTGACCGCCACGCACAGCAGCGCGTAGTACAGCGCAAGCCACGCCTGGTTGACCTTCTTCTCCCGCTGCTCGCCCCACGAGTAGAATTCGGCGCACTCCTGACGAAACTGCCCAGCGTGTACTCCTCCGTGTTGCCATAGCACCTTGTCGAGCGAGTAATCGATGTAGCGGGTGCTGGTGAGAACGTCGGGGAGCACGCTGGAAGGAACGAGAGGACGCGCGGGCGAAGCGATGCTGGCGAGTTCGACTTTGGGCGCATCGGTGATAGACCCGTCTACCATCGCCGGCGAGGTGCCCGGCGCGGCATCTTCCTCTGCCTCCTCAGACGGCGGTCGGCGGAGCTCTTGGCGGCTAAAGTGACTCTCCTTCGAGTCGCGGCCGAGGGCGAGGAACTCGAGTGTGACGGCCGCCTCAACCTCGTTGTCACGTGCCGGCGCGGCAGAGGATCCTGCGGCGGGCGGAAGTGACGTGAGCGGGAGAGGATGCGGTCTGCCGAGAGCGGGAGTCGAGAAGCTGGAAGAGGGCGGAGTCGTGCTTTGCATAAGGTCAAGGTCGATGCCCCACATAGGTTGCCCTTGCGGGTCGAGGCGATCTGGCTGCGGCACAAATGCCTGCACGGCGCGCTCCAGGTGGAAGAGGCGCTGCCGCACGATATTCACGTTGCGCGCGATCGCCTCGTACTCTGTCGCGGTTGCGAGTCGTGCCGAGCCATTTGATGATGCTGGTGCTGCTGTCGGTGCGAGGCTGGCACTGCGAAAGAGAGCAAAGAATGAGCTGTGCAGCAGATTCGGGCACCGAAAGTGACATACGGTTGGACGAAGCCGGTCTCATCGTCTTGCTCGAGGCGACACAGGTGCACCTTGTTGCGCTTGATACACTGCGACGGCGTGATGTCAGGATCTCGTGCAGCAGAAAGGCGAGCAATGGCCCGTACCTGATTGCAACCCGGAACAACGCGGTCGCACCGGATTTTGCGGCTACAGAGAGAGCGTCAGTATGGAGCCGAGGGCGCGAGGAAGGAAGCGCCGACCGTGTGCATTCTGTGCACTACTTCCGAAGAGGTCAGCGTGATGGGCGCGGAACGATGTTGTCGAGGAGACGGGACGCACCGACCAACTTGGACGCTGCAGCTTCTTCTTCTCCTTGATAGGTCCTGCTTCGCTTAGCCTGCTAGCGAGGTCCGTGCTCGGGCCCGCTGCCGCCCCGTCGGCACCGCCTGCGTGCGAGCCCGCTTCCGCCGCTCCTCCCGAAGCTCCGGCGCCTGGTGGAGGCGGCGAAACCCCAGACGGCCCGCCGACGGTGATGTCGACGCTGGCGCTGCTCGGCCTGCGCTGCTGCATGCGCGGCGGCATCGCTGTATCGCGCGCTCGCCTGCTCGGACGGCGTATCGTCGCGATTCGAGCGCCAATCGAGCGGGGGCGGGCGACCCGTCCTCGCCCGCGACTTGCCTTCTCGAAAGCTTTTGCTTGAGCTGCTGCACTTATCTAGACTGTAATTGCGTGTGGAACTTGCTCTCCTCCGGTCAATGCGCTCCTTCCGCTGAAAATGCTCTTTCTTCTTTCCTTTCCGTCTGCTTCTGCTTCTTACGGACCGCTTGTGCTCTCTGCGTGCAATGTGAAGACGTCCGCTGCAATCGCTCAGGTCTCTCGTGGCGAAGCGCACGTCAGGCTATCAGCCCACAGGTGCGGCACCCTCCGCGCCTCCATTGTCGGCTTCCTCCGTCGCATGATCCTCCCCGCTCTTTGCCCAAACAAACCACTTGCCCCTCGCCTCCTTGCGCATGTCCAGCACCCGCCACGTGCCGCACCCCTTCCCCTCGTTTGACGCGCCGGCGTTACAAACCCAGAAGAAGAGCATCTCGTCGCCCTCCTTGCCGAGCGAGGCGCGCGCGCGGCCACGCCCGTCCGGGCGCAGCGTGCATGGGACGCCGCATGCGCAGAGGGGCGTGCCTTGGTAGTTGGGCGCGGAGACGGAGGTGCGAGGGGCGAAGTCGGGACGATAGTGGCGGAAGGTCATCTGCGTGAAGAGCGAAAGTCGGCATGCGCAATGACTGGAGCGGATGCGCCACACTGCTCACGTTGATGCGTTCGCGGAAGCGACTCGACTCGAGCTCCTCGATTTCGTTCGGTGAGAAAGCCGGGCCCGCCTGGAGGCTCCCTCGGGGCAGCTTGAAGACGTCCATGCCGTTGACGGGCGGCACAGCGTGCTTGTACCGCTCTTGCACACCGGCGTGCATGATGAGGAGCGAGTTGTGCGGGAGGATGATGTCGAGGGTGCGGATCTTTGGCGCGGCTGAGCCTGACGGGACAGAGCCGGAAGGGATGAAAGGTCGCAGGCGGAACGGGCGAGCGCAGCCGAGCGTAAGGGAAGCAATCGTCGGGTACGGGCCCAGATACTGCAATACATCCGAGTGGAATCCGACAGACTGCGAAGTGGGAGCATGAGCCTTGTGCCGAGGAAGTGAAGAAACTACAGTGATGCAAGCGCACCTCCTTTGAGCCTTTGTAGCAATTCGCGACCGCCACATTCGGCTGCCACGGTCCGTCCCACTCAAGCTCGTGCTTGTCGCGGTCCTTGAGCAGAACGCGCACGAACTCGCCGACAAGCTGCCGCGCTTCGTCCTGATCCGCAGTGAAAGGGCGCGCCGTCCTTTTGACACCGTTGTACCAGTACTGCGCAGACTGCTCGCTCGAATCGTGAACCTTGTTCGTCAAACAACGATCACGACGGAAACACACCTCGTCAAAGCCGGCCGCATCGTAGCCTGAAGCGCTGTCGAGCTTGGCGGGAAGCTCGCGATAGAAGCAGGAGGTATGCGGCGAGGTCACCTCGCGGTCGACAAGGTACCACTTGTTCTGTTGCCCTGCGCAGCGCAACATCGGGTCAGCCTGGTTGCCTGGAAGGGAGAGACAGGTAGAGAACGCACACGGTTGATCCCCCTCGCCCTTCCCTTCATTCTCCCGCACCATCTTCACGTACAGTCTGCTCGCCAGCTCCACTGGTAGCGCGTTCTCGACAAGGGTCACGAGCCCGTCGGTATGTCGGGCGACGAGTTCGGGGGAGGAAAGGGTCAGCGGCGGCAAATTGACATGTGTCGAGGCGGGTGCTGAGGGCTCTGCGGCCGTAGAAGGAGCGCGCAGGACGTCGAATGCTGATCTGCTCGTCGCTGTTGCGGGACGTGCTGCTCCTGCAGTCGCCTGCGGTAGCGAGTCTGCGCCGTCGTCGTCCGAGTCGGACAGGACGAGGACCTCATCGTTGCCCTTTGGCGGCGGTTTGACCCAGGCGGCGAGTCCGCCTGCAGTACCACGAGTCCGTGCCCGCTTCTTGGGCGGCTCAACGGTTGAGACGATGTCTCTGCCCTGCTCGATGGCTCGGAATGCGCGTTCGACGTTCCCAGATGACGCGACGAGGTAGCGAGACAGGCTGGTGCGACTGTGCGCGGGGAACAAGCTCTGCAAGGTGTCGAGTACGACTGCCTCGCTCTGTTCAGCCGACATCGGGTGTGCGCACGAGGCCAGAGCCGCGAGGTCACCGCCACACTCGGACTCGTTCCTCTCTCTGCTCTACGCTCAGTCTTCAGCCAGAGCCACGCAATGGCGCACAAGAAACCCACACAGCCCGACGAGAACTCGCAGCTCCTTCCCAGCGGCGCACGTGCGTCTCGACGTCTCGCCCCTCCTCATCAGAATGACGGAGTCGGTCCGTCCGCTGACCCGTGCTGTCCATCTGATGTGCAGCTCCGCCTTACACCGAGTCTGCCGAGCCCTCTGGAAGCACGACTCCGCGCGCAGCTGCGCCCGCTGCCGCGCCCCACCCTGCCTTCGCCAGCACCGCCTCACCCTCTCGCTCTTCTCGCCCGCACCCTTCCGGCCCGACAGCCTTCTCCGCCCTCCCGCCACCGCCCGCGTCGCTCTACGCGCACGAGCGCGCGATGCACCAGGCGCACCGCCGCGCCCGCAAGAGGTTCTGCGCCGCGCTCTGCTGGGGCATGCTCATCTGGGTCGCCGTGAGCGCCCTCGTCGGCGGCATCATCGGCGAGGAGGTTGTCAGGAAGAGCAGCGCGGCGAGGAGGACGTGGGAGGAGGGGAGGAACCGGGTCAGGGAATGGGCAGGAATGCGCGCAGCGGTCGACGAGGCGAACGCCGTTGCGATCAATGCTGTCGCGTCGGCCGGTAGCGCATGAGCGGAGACAGGTGCGCGAGAGCTCATGCTTCGAGTTGTGTCCTCGATCACTCGCCGACTGACTGGTCATCCCATGCCAATTCGCTTCAGCAGTCCTTGTTTTTGTCTGTCTAGCCGACGACGCACTGCGACGCCTTCACCCGCTCCTGTTCCTGTACCACTATTGTCCCTTTTAGCGGCTGTACTCGTCCAGGCGAGCTAATGACCCCTCCCTTCGCTCCTTCTCATGTTGTCTCTCCTCGTTCATGCCTTCTCTTTCGGCCTACGCCTCCTTCGCCGTGCTCCTGCACGGCTGTACTTCACGACCTAGTCGTGCTGTAACACGCTTGCAAATTTCTACAGCTTTCGGGATGTTCCTGCACGGCGCTCACAGTCCGGTGATACGGGCTTCGTTCCAGGCTGACAGCTATGCACGGACATAGAAATCGTACTCTGCATGGCTGAAGACATGAGCGGACTGCTCATTCTTTGCACTAAGGGTCGAAACGCACGGCTGATCATCCAGGTGAGAGAAGTAGCTGTCGCGCGCACGGATCGGTCAGCACCACGCCTGGAAAGTAAGGAAGCAGAGGAGCATCCGAGGACGCAAGCGCACTCGAGACGATGAGGGGACCGGCGAGACCTTTGAGCCCGCAGGTGCGGTACAGGACGGCCTCGGACCCAAAATGCCACAGCGCAATCACGTAGGAAATCAATGCGAGGTCGTACATCCTGCGTTTCCTCGACTGGTCAGCGGCTCGGCACATTAATGATGAGGGAATCGAGGGAGCGCACGGCTTCGAGGTGACGTGGTACGAGGCATAGAGGCGGACGAAGGCGGACATGAGAGTCCAGACGCCGAACAGGCGAGCCTGAAGAGGGTTCACTGTCGACCGGAACTGCGCGTTAGCCCGACAGAATTCCGTTGCGCTTGTTCCCGACTGTACGCACCGGAAGCAGGCGAACGAGCGTAGACCTTGCGAGTGAGAGAGGTGGTGAGGTAGTTCTGCGCCGAGTTGAAGACGGCGACCGAGCTGTGCGGACGCATTTTCAGCGTCAGAGCTTCACAACTTGGTTGTGAGGGCTCTCACGAGACGAAGAGCATCCAGTAAGGCAGGTAGCCCGGCGCTTGAGGGAGCACTGGCGTAGTTGAAGGAATCCGGGTCAGCAGAGTGCCGCGCAAGTCGCTTAGTTCGAGAGCGCACTGTCGAGGATCGCCTGCTTGTCCATCGCAGCACTCTCGTGAGGTCTAGCGGCGAAGATGGCGTTAGCCGGAAGGAGACGAGCTCCTCGCTCTCATCTCGTCGAGGGCGACGAGCGGTTGCACTCACGGTCCTGACTCGTCCTGCTGCCGCCGCTCGTGCGCTACAGAGAGTAGTACAGGATGGCCGCACAATCTGGCATTGCCCCGACTGCTGAACTCAATGAAACGTGGTCCTCGTTCGTCGGAGACTCGTCCTCTCGGCTCCTCAAGGTACGTCCCCAGGCCATCCTGGCTGCCTGCCAGTACTGCTTGCTCGTAAGACAGAGCTCATGGCGCCGCCCGGTGTCCTAGATCGCGATCAAGGACGAGCAGCTCGTCCCCGCCGGCACCCACGCAGGATCCGATGGCGACGTCGAGGCCGACTTCGCGCTGTTCGAGCAAGACGGCGTCGTAGAGGACAAGACTCCGGCCTACTACATCTACCGGTGCGGCCCTCCTTCGTGCTCACGGCGCCGAGCCGCTTCCCGACCCCCACATTGACCCTGTCCACCGCTCTCGCAACCACAGCCTGACTCCGCCGCCGAACTCGACATTCGCGTTCTTCTCTTACGTTCCCGACCATGCCCCCGTGCGCGCCAAGATGCTGTACGCGTCGACCCGCAACACGCTCGTGCGCGCCCTGGGTGACTCGAGGTTCTCGGCTTCGGTGTTCGCAACGTCCAAGGTGCGTTCTTTGGGCTCGCCGTGTGCTGCGGCATGCGAGATCGCTGCGGCAAGCGAGCGGCGCAGTCTCGCAGCAGTTCTTGGTGTGCGACTGACTCGCGCATTCGTCCACTCCTTTCCCAGGCGGACCTCACCTACGCTTCTTACCTCTCACACACCGCCCACGCCGCCGCCGACGCTCCACTCACGGCACAAGAGCAGGAGATGGCATCGATTCGGGCCGCCGAAGCTGCTGCGGCATCGACTTCGGGCGAAGGCGAGGCGCGGCAGGGGAGGAGCATGATCTTCGGGCACGATGAGCAGCAGCAGGGGGGCGCAGATGGTGCCGTCGAAAAGGAAGACAAGGCTAGCAAGACGAGGGGTGCGCTGCCGTGGACGGACGAGGCGAAGGAGAAGGTGCGAGACTTGGGAGAGGATGGAGACGACAAGGTTGGGAGCATTGTGCAGCTCGTGCGGTTTGCCGTCGCTCTGTTTCGATACTCGCACGGCTCTGTTGACCCTTCTTCTTTGTGCAGGAGATCGATGTGCCGAACGAGACGGTTGTCCTCTCGTCGCCGCAGCCAGACGGCCTCGCTCTCCCCCCCTCGTCCCCTTGCTACGTCTTCTACAAACACGCAGCGGGCATCGTCGTCATCTACTCGTGCCCACCCTCGTCGCCCATCAGGTCTCGCTTGCTGTACTCGTCGGCGCTGCTCATCTTGTACAAGGTCGCGGCGCCAGAGTGGGCTGGCGTGACGGCGATCAAGAAGGTGCGTCAACTTTGTCCCCTCCGCGCCCCATCGTCGAGTCCAGCAAATTCACAGCCGCGTCCTGGCAGCTCGAGACGGACGATCCCTCGGAAGTCACGCCCTCGTGGATCGACGCCGAACTCGGCCCTCTCGCGGCGACATCTGCGGCAGCAGGGACGGACTCGCCCGCCGCCGGGTCGCGCAGCGGGACTGCGACGCCCCTCCCTGACGAGGACAAGCCGAAGTTCGCGAAGCCGGCGAGGCCGGGAAGGAAGCGGTAGGCCCTCGAGGGTGCAAAATACGGACATTTGCGTGCATCACTCCACGACCTGCCTACGCTCCTCGCGCTGGCTCTCGATTATTCGTTGCCGCTCGTGACGGGGCTCGGTCGCAACACTCGCGGACGGGTGACGAAGACAATTCATTGCTTTGCAAACGATGGATGCTACAGGTGTCGGCTCGCAAGTAACCTCCCCTCCTTCTGCAGGAAGACTCCCGAGAGAGCCCCCCTGCGTACGTCGAAGCGAGGTGTCTAGCGGGCGCTGCCCTCCCCTCCCGCGTGCGGGAAGAGAGGGGGTGATGGGTCGCTCTCGGTCCCGGAAAATGAGGAACGACGCGTGGATTGTGCACCCCCGGGGGAATGCACCGCGTGAACCAGAGTGTTAAGGACCGTGTCGTGTGGAAGGATGAGGTGCTTGTGCGGTGGGCGCGAGGGGTGGGCGAACACAGGGCGAATTCGTAGCAGCCCGAATTCGGCGGCAAGGCGCGACGAAAGTCGAAGACGTCTAGAGAGCGGGCACCGATCGAGACAGACAGCGGCGGGTCGAATAGGGCCAGCGGTTACACTGCGAAGGTCAGCCTGACCTGCTGGCGCAAGCATGAAAAAGGTGCGGAACGCCGAGCGGGCGCAGGAGGGCGCGAGGGGCGCGAGGGTCCCTGTGGGATCCGCCGAGCGAGTCTCGCGACCGAGTGCAGTCCAGCAGCCTACTGGTGCGGCGAGACGGCGCAGGTCGAGGCGGGCAGTGGTGGGAGAGAAAGCGTGCGCCCGGCGCGACGAGTCGACCGGCGACGAGCGACTTCAGGAGAGGCGCTGCGTGGCCTCCGCACCCCGCGCTTGAGTCGGCACCGCCTCGCTCGTCGCCCTCGCAGCGAGCGAAACCGCACTTCGCTCCTCTCGCTCACACTTGCGCTCGTTCCTGCTCCGCCCGAGATGGACTTTGTGCGCAGGCTCGTGCGCGGGCCAGAGCGCAAGCACCGACAGTGGGACCAGAAGCGCTTCTTCCGTCTCGTGATCTCGTACGCGCCAGGTGAGCTAGTGCCCGCCTTCCCACGTCGGGACGGTGCGGTCTGGCATGCGCGCATGCTCTCAACCTCGCGGTCGCCGCTCTGGCGCCGCAATCGGTGCTCACCGCCGGCGCATTCCCGCTGCACGCGACTTGTTGTGGTCGAGCCTCTTTTGAATATCCATGCTGACCCTCGTACGTTTGGCGCGCAGATTGGATGTGAGGGCAGAAGCTTTTTCCTCGCCTGTGAACCTTGTGCTGACCCGCTTACACCCTGTCGCGTTCACTTTCCTCGGCGCCTTCCTCCTTGGCGTACCATCTTGCGTGCGCCCGACCTGCTTGCCTTGGACTAGCTTCACCATCGTACTTCTGGCCATCATCGGCTATTTCACCGATCTCGCTGGATACAAGCGACAGGTGGGTAGAATTTATCAAGAGTGCCCTTCCGCTCCTTCGCTGAACCAAGTTCCACAGTTCTCCCTTACCGACACGTCAATTCAGCACACCTTCACTGAGCACCAGCGGGTGTCTTTTCCCGAGTGCATCGTCTACGCCGGCGTCGTCCCCGCCATCCTCATTCTCCTCATCGCGCTCATCTGGCGCCGAAGCTTCTGGGACTGGCACTCCGGTTGGCTCGGCCTCCTCCTCTCCGTCTCTCTCACCACCGTCTTCACGCAAGTCGTCAAGGTTACCGTTGGGCGGCCGCGGCCGGACCTTATTGACCGTTGTCAGCCCGTCGAAGGTGCTGCGAATGCGCCCGTCTACGGGCTCGCGACGTGGGAGATCTGCACTGTTCAGTCGGGACACATCTTTGACGACGGCTTCAAGTCGTTCCCGTCCGGCCACTCTTCCTGTGTGTTTGTTACCCCCAGCTTCATCGACCCCGGTTGACCTTCTCTGCGTCGTGCAGTTGCCTGGTCCGGCTTGCTGTACCTCTCGCTCTACCTTTGCGGCAAGATGCACATCATGGATCGACGAGGTGCGCCGTCGTTATGTGATCGAAACTGCCCATGTGAAACTGACCGTGCATCGACATCACAGGCCACGCCGTACGATCCGTCGTCGGCATTCCGACTGCACAGCCAGCTGACTTGTATCTTGGCAGTGGAAAGCGTGGATTGCCATCACCCCGCCAATCGGTGCGGCGCTGATTGCCGTCAGTCGCACAATGGGTCAGTTTCTCCTCCTTGCTCCCGACGAGAGACGCAAACTCACGCACTCAATGCTCATCAGACTACCGCCATCACGCTACCGACGTCATTGCCGGGAGCATCCTTGGCATTGTCATCTCGTGGATGACATACCACCTGTGTGAGCTGCTGATGCGCGCGCGCACGATTGCTCTCCGTGGTGATTGGCTGAGCCCGATCGCTCACTCCTTACTCTTGCAGACTACCCCTCGCTCTGGTCGCCCCAGTGCCATCTACCCTACTCGCCACGCATCCCTCCCACTCTGCCTTCCGACCAGCTCGACTCGGAACCAGAAGGCACCGCACGTCGTCCTCGCGGCGACGGGCGGGGTCACGGTGCCGTCCTCCCCATGCACCGCGACTCGGCTTCGATCGACTCGAACGCCTCGATGAACCTCTCGGATCGCGGCCTGTCGCCCACGTCGCCGAACACGATCCCGCTCGAGGCACCACACCCGGCTGCGCTGTCTCCTTCGCAGGGCGAGACGGCGCCACGGCCGATGGGTGGCGGATACACGAAAGGCCAGTACCAGGGATACTACCCGACGGCGCGGCATGACTAGGGCGGGTCATGGCAAGCTACCTTTGCGCATCGTACGGAGGAACGAGGCGGAAGAACGTTATTGAGGCTATGTTCCGCGTATACCTGCGCCTGTACAAGTAGTGCGCCTTATTTGCAGTCCATTCTGAGCATGCGAGTGCGATCATCGGAAGCGAGCACTTCCGCGCCCCACTCGCCCGAGACCTCTCACCGTCCCTCTCACCACTACACCGCGCGACGAGCCCCGATGAGCCGCGCTGCTGCCGACGAGCAGGAGCCGCTGCTCGGCGACGAGGCCCAGCCCGCCGACGCTGCCCCCTCGCGCTCGCTCTCTTCGCGTCTCCGCACCGCGCTGCATGAGCCCCGCCGCTTGACGGGCCTCGAGAAGGCACTCGCAGCGCTCGCCATTATTCTCCTGTTGACGACTGCGACCGGCTTCGGGCTGTTTGCGGGCGAGGCTGTGCGCTACGGCAATCTCAAGCGACACCGTCATGACCACCCGGCACCGCCCCACCACCCGCGCCCGACCGCGACACAGACCGCGTCGCGCATCCCGGGCCCGACTCCGACGCATCTTCCGCCACCTGGGCCGCCCAAGATCCCGGACCACCCGGCCGACGACGAGGTTTGCCTGTCGCCTTCGTGCGTCAGGACGGCTGCAACTTTCCTCGCTGGACTCGACCCCTCTGTCGACCCGTGCGACGACTTTGATGCGTTTGCGAACGGCGGCTGGCGCGCCGAGCACCCGATCCCGGCGGGCAGCGGCCAGTTCGGCTCGGCGCAAGACATCGACCTGCGCAACAAGCGCGTCGTCCGCGCCGTGCTCGAGCGCTCGCCCGCAAAGGAGCAAGGCCTCGTCGATGCCGACAGGGAGAATTTGGCGCACTTGCGCTCCTTCTGGGAGGCGTGCAACGACGAGGAGACGCTCGAGAAGCGCGGTAGCAAGCCGTTGCTCGACGTCGTCGGCGAGGTCATCGCGCTCTGGCGCGGCGACGCATCGGCCACTGGTGCAGATGAGGGGGAGGCGAGCGAGGACGACGTCGACTTCCTCCTCCAGCTCAACGGTCTTGAGCCGACGGGCCACAAGCACCGCAAGGGTCGCGGCGGCAACCGCAAGTCGCGCAAGTGGGATCCGGCGACCAAGCGGGCGCGCTTGACTGACGCGCTCGCTTACCTGCACTCGCGCGGCATCACCGCCCTCTTCGAGACGTACACCGACGGCGACGTCGGGCGCGAGCCTTCGAAGGTCGTGCTTTGGCTCAGCCAGAGCGGTCTCGGCCTTCCGAGCAAGGACTATTACAAGGACCACGAGACGGTGCAGGTCTACGAGGAGACGGTCAAGGCGGTCCTTGACAGCGTGTACCAGGCGCGTCGTGAGAGCGACATGGGCGGCTTGGCGAGCGGCGTCGTCCGCCTCGAGAAGGCCATCGCCAAGATCTCGCTTGACGTGTACGTGGTCTGCTCGCCATGCGCGTCACTCTCGCAGCGCTGATGAGCGGCACAATACAGGGAGAAGCTAGACGAGCCGATCCCGACCTACAACCCGCACAACGCGTCGGCCCTGCAGGCCCTGTTCCCCTCGATCTCGTTTGCCGACTACTTCTCGAGCTACACGCCTCGCCCGCAGTTCCCTGACCCGGTCATCGTGACCTCGCCCGAATTCTTCGGCAACTTGACGATGCTGCTTGACAAGACTGCGCCGGACGTGCTCGAGGCTTACATGGTTTTCCAGGCGTCGCTCGAGGTGCGCTATACTCTTCTCTGCATGGCGACATCACCCACTGACTAGCTGCCTCGCAGCTCGCACCCCTTCTCAGCAGCAAGCAGCCGATCCAGCAGCGCGTCTCGCAATTGACGAACCGCCTGCGCGGCGTCGCGCCCGACGCGCACAAGCCGCGCGACGAAGTCTGCCTCGACGCACTGCTCTCGAGCTTCGGCTACAGCGTCGGCCGCTACTTTGTCGAAGAGGCCTTCGCGGGCGACAGCAAGGCGTACGCCGAAGACGTGATCCGCGCCATCATTCAGGCGTTCCAGGACCGCTTGCCCGGCCGGACGTGGCTCGACGACGAGACTCGCACCAGGGCGAGCGAGAAGGTCGCCGCGATTCGGTACAAGATTGGCTACCCTACCTCGCCCAACACGACCGACCCCGCGTCGCTTGCTCGCTATTACGCCATCAACCTTCCCGTCGAGTCCGACGATTACTTTGGCAATGTTCTCCGCAGCCGCGTAGCGGACGAGCGCCGCAAGTGGGTCAAGGTCGGCCGACCCAAGGACCGCGGCGAGTTTGACATGATCCCGTCCGAGGTCAACGCTTACTTCTGTGCGTACTGCGACCCCAGTTTCTTCAAGCGTAAGCTGACCTTTTTTCTGTTGCAGCGCCGTCGGACAACGAGATTGTGTTCCCCGCCGGCATCCTCCAGTTCGTGCGTCGGTTCCCCTCTGCTGTTCGTCATTCCGCGTCGAGCTGACGATGCATCCCCTCAGCCTTACTTCTCTGTCGACTGGCCCGAGTATGCCGTCTTCGGCTCGTTCGGCGGCGTCGCTGGCCACGAGCTCACGCACAGCCTCGACCAATCGGGTCGGCAGTACGACAAGGACGGTCGCCTTGTCGACTGGTGGGGTCCGGACACGAGCAAGCACTTCCTCGAGCGGCAGGCGTGCTTCGAGCGGCAGTATGCCAACTATTCGGTCGTTGGGAGCGACGGCAAGCGGCACTACATCAACTCGAAGTTCACGGGCGGCGAGGACGGCGCCGACGCAGGCGGGGTTGCGCAGGCGTGGACGGCATGGCAGTCGCGCCGCGGCAGTGACGAGCACGCCAACTACCTCCTGCCGGGCCTGCAGCAGTACTCGCGCGAGCAGCTCTTCTTTGTCGCGTATGCGCAGGGGTGGGCCATGAACATCTCGCCGGGCGAGTCGCAGCGCCGCATCGCTGTCGACCCGCACTCGCCGGCCAAGTTCCGCGGTACGTCGACTCGGGGACCGCTGTGCTTCTCGGCGGTCAGAGACCGGTGCTAACGGACGCCTCACGCAAACTGCAGTCATCGGCCCGCTGTCGAACAACGCCGACTTTGCCGAGGCGTTCAACTGCCCTGTCGGCAGCGCGATGAACCGCGGTGAGGCACGTTGCGAGCTGTGGTGAGCGCACAAGGCGCAGGAGCAGGAGCAGGAGCAGGGGTGGCGAAGGCAGCGGTGTCCCCAACGACAGCATCGCGAATCAAGTGGTAGGAGCAGCTCTGTAGATATTTCAGTGCGACTCGCAGTAGCCCACTGTGCCCGTGCGAGTGTGTGCCAGCGCAGAGAGAGGAGTCGCGGGGAGGCGAGGTGTTCGCTCGCCGCGCACCTTTGTGCCCGCCGCCGTTGCTCGCTCTCGGCCGTGCGCAGACCCGCCCCGCGTGCGAACCGGAGAGGGAGCCTGCCCAGCCCAGCATGCGCCACGCCGCCTACAGCCAGGCTGCGTCGCACCCGCACTCGCGCGCTGCGCCTGCGCCCGTCTCGTCGGCCTGGACCGCCAACCCGCTCCCCGCCAGCGCGCACGGCGCAGCGGGAGGCGGCGCAGGCGCGCACTCGAGCGCGTACCCGCCCCTCGGCGCGCAGCCTCAGGCCCACGCCCACGCCGCGAGCGCCCGCGACGCCGCTCTCGCGGGACACGGCGCCGTCGCGAGCGCGAGCACGGCACTCGACCGCGTCCTCGCCATGCTCGACGGCTTCGAGGTGCGTGCAGCCTTCCGTCCAGGGCTCTGCAGGGCTCGCGCGCGCGGTCTCGAGGGCACACGAGCAGCGGCGGGCGGCGAGATTGCCGCGGTGGCACAAGTCGAGGAGTCAGCTCGTGAAGCGCCCTTCGCCGCGCTCAGGAGGCTCAAGCTGTGCTCTCTGGGCGCTCAATTGGCGCTTCTCGACCACCTGAGGGGCGCAGCGGAGACACCCTTACTCGCGGAAGCGTCACTCGGTCGCGTGCTCGTGCAGCACCTCCGCACCGCCTCCTCGCTTACATCTCTGCGGGCTGGAGGCGTTGGTGCAACTGGGATGCCGCAATTGGAGTAGCCGTGACAAGGCACCAATGGGCTGTAGCGAGACTTGCGCTGCGGAGCTGACCCGCCTTGCTTCTTCCCGCTCACACAGGACGACATGGACTGCCCGCTGTGTCTCGAAGAGATGGACTTGTCCGACCTGAATTTCCGACCCTGTCCTTGCGGATATCAGGTGCGCTGCGGTCCGCTACAACAGGGTGAAGCCGGAGCTGATGACCTGCCCGCTCTCAACAGATCTGCCGCTTCTGCTACCACCACATCAAAGAAAACACGAACAACCGTTGTCCCGCGTGCCGCACACCGTATGACGACGCTACTGTCGAGTTCAAGGCGATCAAGCCGGACGAGTGCGCTCCATCTCGTTCCGAGGCTCGTGCGGATGTGCTGACCTGGTCTCTCACAGAATGAAACGGTTGCAAGCTGCGAAGAAGCTGCGCGACAAGCGACGGAAAGATGCCGAGCTGGCGATGCAGAACAAGGCGACCGTTCGAGTCCGAATGCGCAGCCAGGTTCACATCACCGGCATGACCACTCGGCAGGCAAACGAGGATGTGCGACTCACTTCCTATCCCCTTCTCGTCGCCTCTAGCTCACCTGTCTTCGTGCGCAGACGCTTGCACAGCTCAAAGACCAGGAGCACTTCGGACGCTACGGCAAGATCACCAAGCTCTTCATGTCGAAGCGTTCGCCTTCCGCGTCACAGCAAGGATCTTTCCACCCCGTCTACCAGCCTGTCAACGTGTACGTCAACTACCGGACGCCGGCCGAGGCGTCGCACTGCATCGCTGCAACCGACGGCACGCTCTCCGTCGAAGGCAACAAGCTGCGAGCTGTGTGGGGCACGACGCGCTACTGCCCGAACTACCTCAAAGGCATCCGCTGCCCCGATCACAACTGCACGTTCGCGCACGAGCCGGGCGATGAGATCGAGGGTCCGCTTCCGTCGACGAAGGACGAGATCTTCACGTACGACAGCGAGACGGTCGCCAAGCCTCGCACGACGACTGCAGCCACGGCAACCAAGAAGCAGCCCGAGGTTTCACTGCCTGCGACTGCTTCTTGGGCGTCGAAGAACGCGCCGCCTCCTCCGTCCTCGCCCATCATCCTCAACCCGCATCTTCCGCCTTTGTCCGCTACGCTGCCGAAGCCGCCGCCTCCTCAGCGCTCCGTCTCCACCTCGAAGCCTCAGACGCATCCTCTCCCGGCGCGTCCTTCCTCCCGCGCGAAGCAAGCCGCCGCAGCTGCCGCCACGGCTGCAACGGCTTCTTCGCCCTCCGCCCCCTCTTCCCCCTCCGCTTCTGCCGCGCAGCTTCCCGCGGCTCCCGTCGACGAGGCGCGTGTGCCCCGACGTGCGTCCGAGCACCCGGCCGAGCCTTCTTCCGACCCTGTCGCCTCGACGTCGCGCTCGCCGTCGCCTGTCCCGGTCGTGGCAGCCGTCCCTGCGCCCTCAGGCGCGTTCGATCCGTTCGCCGTCTTCTCTTCGCAGCCGTTGCATGGCCTCGTCGAGGCTCCTTCGGTCCCGTCCTTCCCCGACTTCGAGTTTGGCGATGGCGTGTTCGATTTCAGCCTGGACCCGGACGTGAAAGGTAAGGGGCGCGCCGTGGCGCAGGAGGAGCCGACGCCGTTCCGCGACTTTGCCAACTTCGAGGGCTTTGGTCGTCCCGCCGAAGCGCACGAAGCGGCGCCCTCGCCCTTCTCTGCCTCGTCGTACATGGGCTCGTTCGACCCTTTCGCCGAGAATTCCTTCTCGGTGGGCGGGAGCAACGACCTGAGGTCGGACTCGCCGACTCCGCCGTCGACCGCGGGTGCCGACGAGATGTCGCGCCGCAGCTCGCGCTTCGGCTTCGCCCGCCGCGAATCCAGTTCGTCGCATGCCATGCCGAGCGGCAAGGTGGGCGAGCTCCTGTCGGCCGCTGCACGGTCCGCCTTTGGGCCTGCGGCGGGTGGACGCGACGGCTCGCCGAATGGCCTGCCTTCGCCTGGTGCGCCGTTCGCACCGCCCGGCATCGCGGCCCCGTCTCGCAGCGCGAGCGGCGTCTTCAACTCGCTTCCGCCGCTGGGACACGATCTCGGCGCGGGCGCGGGCGGCACGCCATCGCTCGCACCGGCATTCCCGCCCGGCGTGCTGCGTTCGCTCGCATCGCCCAACGGCTCGACCACCTCTTCGCCCCAGCTCTCGCCTCGTAGCCGCGGAGCCGCTCTCCCGCCGCATCCGCAGCACCAGCAGCACCACTACGGTCCCCTCCCGCCCGGTCTCGGTGGCTCCATCGGCCTTAACGGTGGCGTTGCCAACTCGGCGCTCCCGCCGCCTCCCGGTCTCATGCCCGGCCGCGGCGCGCCGATACCCGCTGCGTCGTTCCCGCTCCCGCCTCCCGCTCCTCGTCAGACGCAGCCCGGCGCCGGTTCGGGCGCGAGCAACACGGTCGCCAAGGAGGACTTGCTCGCGCTCATCGCGGCCGCGCAGGCGAGCGCGTCCAAGCAGCCGCAGCAGCAGCCGCAGCCGAGCAGCCAGGATCCGCATCCGTTCTTTTCGGACCCGGCGATCCTCAATGCGCGCCTTGCGTCGACCGGCGCGAGCTCGGCCGACGCACAGCTACCGCCGTTCGGGAGCGCGCTCCCGCAGCAGCAGACTCAGTCGCCGTTCCCGCCCGGTATGCGCTTGCCGTTCCAGCTGCACCAGCAGCCGCAGCCGCCGCAGATGCAGCAGGCGCCTGGGCTGTACCGCCCCATGAATTAGGCGCCTTCGTGCTCATTCGGGCACCCCCGTCTCGACCTTCTCCCCTTTTCCAGTTTCATTCGCTCCCCCTTGCACCCTCCCTCCCAGTCCTCCCCCCTCCATTCTGTTTAGCACTCGGCTCTGCGTGGTCATGCTGTGGCGGCAGCTCCACTCAGTCTGTCGGTTGTGTAGCAGACCTCCCTTCTGCAAACCAGTCCCCACACACTGCTTGTTGAGAACGTCCGACAAAGCTGTTTCTCTGCGCTTCTTCTCGTGGATCTCAAGGTATCATGCACGAAAGAATATGACAGGTCGAGCACAGCTCTACTAAGCGAAACCCCAAAAACGACGAGACATGCACAACACCGCCTACGCGTCCATAGTCTGCGAAGATCAAGAAAGAGTGTCAGGACTGTCGGTCTACTACAACGAGCGCACGCACGCACCTTGAGATCCGGTGCGACCTCGTACTTCGCGCCAGTCGCCTTGCGCACGTCCTCCTCGGTGACACCCGCCGCAAGCTCGGTGAGGATGAGCTTCTTGGCTTCACGGTCAACCTGGAATACGCAGACTGTTGACAGAGAGGGAGGCAAGGTCAGTGTGTAAGCTTTCAGGGGAGCACGCAGATCACGCGAAGCGCACGGTCGGTGATGATGGTCGAGACACAGTTGACACCGGTGAGCGGGAGCGAGCACGTGTCGAGGATCTTGTGCTTGCCGCCCTTGGCGACGTGGTCCATGACAACAACGACCTTGGTCTGCTCCGGGTTAGAGACGAGGTCCATGGCGCCGCCCATGCCCTTGACCATCTTGCCCGGGATCATGTAGTTTGCGATGTCGCCCGACGCCGAGACCTGCATGGCGCCAAGCATCGAGACGTCGACGTGACCGCCGCGGATCATCGAGAACGACTCGGCAGAGTCGAAGGTGGATGCGCCGGGAAGCAGGGTGACAGTCTCCTTGCCAGCGTTGATGATGTCGGCATCCACCTCAGCCTTGGTCGGGTAAGGGCCCATGCCTGTATCAACAGGCCTGTCAGAACGTGTGCGATCAGAGGGACAAGCAGACGAAAAGAACGCACCGAGGATTCCGTTCTCCGACTGCATGTGGATGACCGTGCCGGGCTCGAGGAAAGACGGCGCGAGCATGGGCATGCCGATGCCGAGGTTCACGTACATGCCCTCCTTGAGCTCCTTGGCCGCACGCTTGACGATGCGCTCACGGCGGAGGCGCGCCTCGTCCTTGCCCAGGGCAGCCTCGGAAGCTGTGTCGCCCTTCTCCTCGCGGAGGACCTCGATCTCGACGCGCTTCGGAGTCTCCGACTTGACCACACGGTTCACGCTGCGAATGATGGGCAGTGAGCGGATCAGCCTGGACACCGAGAAAGCGAGATGATTAACTCACTAGATGCCAGGAAGGTGAATGTGGTTCGGGTCGAGCGAACCAACCGGGACAATCTCCTCCGCCTCAACGATCGTCATCTTGGCGGAACGAGCCATGGCGCCGGAGAAGTTTTGGGCAGCGTAACTGAGTAGGAAGAGATGAGCAGAGGTCGCGTACAAGCGTGAAAAGAGAAACGCACCGGAAAACGCAGTTGCCGTACTCGTCGGCCTTCCACACCTTGATCAGCGCGTAGTCACCCTTGATTGCCTCCTCCATGATGTAGCCCTTGCCGTCGAAGTCGCGGGCTTCGCGCGCCTTGCCGGGAATGTCGACCTCCTTGCCACCCTCCTTGTAACGGATGGGAATCTCGCCGGTCTGCACCGCAGTGCCATAGCCCGACGGCGTGTAGAAGGCGGGAATGCCTGCGCCGCCGGCACGGCACCGTTCGGCGAGAGTGCCTTGCGGCGTCAGCTCGAGCGAGATCTGCCCGTTGAGATACAGCGACTCGAAGTGCTGTGTGTCGAGGGGATAGTCAGGCTACAGAAACCCTGTCGAAATCACAGGCGATCGACCCACCTTGTTCGCGCCGAGGTACGACGAGATCATCTTGGAGATCTGGCCCGAGTGGAGGAGAGCACCTGTCCAGAGCAGTACCATTCAGTGTCCGAAGATCTTTGCGATTCGGAAGCTATGATGGACATACCGAGGCCGAACTTGCCGACACCAGCATTGTTCGAAACGCAGGTGAGGTTCTTGACCTCCGGGCGCTGAGAGAGGGCGCCGATCAGCGTGTCTATAGAGGCGCCGTCAGTCGTCATCCTATCCGAGCTCCACGGGCTTGTGGCACGCACCGGCAGTGCCGCACAATCCGAAACCTGCGCACGAAGCAGAAAAGCGTCAGTCGCTGCATCGATGCGCCTCCCAGTCCTGACTGTGCTAGTGCTAGTTGTGCTTGTACTACTGACAAGTCGCGTCTCTGCAGTCGGCGAAAGGTGTGGAGGCGGCCACCGAGCTCCTTCCGACATGGGTGCAGCGGTCGGAGGGCATGGGTCAGAACGAGCGACGGCGGGACGTGCGCTGTGCCAGTCATGACAGCGCGTAGCCGTTCCAACAGTGTATCTGAGTATTCCAGGAGCCGCTGCTGGTCGCCCCGGGCTATGCAGAGTGAGAGACGGGCGAGCCGCGGCCCGGGACGCACCTCCGGAGAGGACGATCGAGTCGCCCTTGACGTCGGCGACAGCCTCAGCGGGCGATGCGTAGATCTTGGAGACAGTCTGCTTGACGTCGAAGCGCGCAGCAGTGGTCGACAGGGACCGGGTCGCGAGCGGAGCCTGCGAGGGAGAGGATGGGTGGGTAAGTGGGGGCGCGGTACGTGAGCGGGAGCGGACAGGCTGCTCACGCGACCGAGGACACGGCGTGCAGAAGACAGCATGGCAGCTGGAGTGATCCTACAGACGCGCGGGAACGTGCGGGCGAGGCGGGAGACGAGAGAAGAAAGCAGGAGAGCGGGCCGGGCAACCTCGCCCGTCGGCAGCCGCGAGACATCTCGCTGCCGCCTCTTTGCGTGCCTCAACATGTGTTCCGTAGAGGAGCTGTCTGGCCCTTCCGTTTGCAGACCGTCTTTGCCGGAGCCAGCTCTGCCGCGCCGAGAGCAGCCCGAGAGCAGCATTTCTCGTGATGCACTATCAGGAGCGAGAACCGTGGACGATTTCAGGAGCTTGAGAAGTACTTGTTGAGCGACTCGGAGTCACGGATCTCGTGCCAAGATCGACTGCCGTCTCGAGGTCGGCTCGTCGGGGCGACTTGCTTCTGATGAGGACGAGCGGTCATCCATCGTCCCCTTCCTCCGCACAATCCAGAGATGGGCAAGCGCAAGTCGTCCAAGAAGCCTCAGGTCCGCGTCAAGCAGGTCCTGGGTGCGTCTGCTGCTCTGGCGCCTCCCAGAGTCTGTGTCCGCTCGCCGCGACGCTCATCACTCGTCGCGCCGCCCTGTGTACAGACAAGTCGTTCCGCTGTGTGTTCTGCGCTCACCAGGGCTCGGTCACCTGCAAGCTGTGTGTAACAGCGTTCCGTCTCCCTCTGTCCCTCGAGGCTGCGCTGACACCGTCCACTTCTCGTTGCCTTGCAGCGACACGAAGAACCACATCGGCCGGTTAGCGTGCAAGGACTGCGGGCAGAGTTTCGAGGTACGAGCACGTCCTCTGTTGCCTCGTGGAAGCTGTTGATCGTCTGACGTGTCTTCCATCTCGCAGGCTGATATCAACCGTGCGTCTGGTTCGATCGCGTCCATTTCGACGCCAACGCCGTCTAGCCTGTTGACCCATGTTCTGCGAATCACCCTGCTGGATCTCCCACCTACGACCTCTGCGCCTGCTCGCTTTCCTCCGGACCCCGCCCCTTCGCATTTCGGACGCAGATCTTACAGAGCCGGTTGATCTCTACAGCCAGTGGATCGATGCCTGTACGCTTCCAATTTTCGCCTTCTCGTTTGCGCTGTACTGAGCTCGCCGGACTGTGCAGGCGAGGCTGTCAACCCGGTGAACGCGCCACCGCAGCGAGCCAAGTCTGCGCAAGCCGCGCCGAAGAAGCGGCGCGCGGCAGATGATGAAGAGGATGCGGACGAGGAGGATGAAGATGATGGGCAAAATCGAGGCGGCGCAGGAGGGAGGACAGGGCTGACGGACGATGAAGAGGAGGAGGATTTGCCGGATCTGCGGGCTGTGCACAAGAAGCAGCGGGTAGACTCGCCCGGTGCAGACGAAGAGGACGATGCTGGTGGTGCAGGCGAGGATGCAGACGATTGAACAATGGTATCGCTTCGTAGCGCGACGAGGCCTTTTGTTGGTTGCTGCTCCGGGAGGGACCTTGCTTTTCACCGACTCGGCCGCAAGCACGGCTCGCATAAGACGCATTCAGCGAACTTCGCGCGAAGCATCGAGCGCGACACAACCACCGCCACTCAAACTCTGGGCGACAGCTGTCTGCTGTGTTCTCCGCGTTGCGATGCTCGGCAGAGCGGGGGACCCCGTTCCTCCCACTCGTCTCTCGCCACGCCATCGCGTTTCCGGTGCGACGCTGCGCTGTGCCGTGCATTCTCGGTGCTGACCGACTGCTCGCTCGGCTGGCTTGCCTGCCGGCATCACTGCCAAGCTCTGCGCGACTCCGCTCCGGACTCCTCCCGAGTCGCTCTCCCCGGCTGCGGCTCTCGCTGTCCAAGCCTCGGGACCGGCTTGTTGTCACCGAGAGCAACCAAGCTTCGCGGGCGCTAGGTATCGTCGCCGGGCCGGCACCGTCTCTGTGCGCGCGCGGAGGAGCGCCTTCCCTTCTCGACTGCCACAGTGCCTCTCCACCAAGACCAACTTCTTGGCCGTGCTCGTCTAGCCGAACGAGGTGGTCGTGCGGAGGCTCTGACGGGGCCGCGTATGATGAGCAGTCCCTTCGCGACGAGCAATGGCGCCCCCACGGTCAACTCTCGTCCCAAAGTCGGTCCCCTCGTCTTGCTGCGCCCTCCTTTGCTGCTTTCCTTCTTCCTGCGCTCGTCTCCTCCTCCCTTGAGCTAAGCATCATGAGTCTCGTCAACGACAAAGCGCGGCCCGACGCTGAGAAGCGCGAGTTCTCCGACACCTCGCCTCCTCCGACGACCGGTGCTGGCCGGATCGCAAAGAAGGATGCTTTCGCCGGCGCGGAGATACCCGAGGGTATCAAGTGCGCGCACACTGCCCTGGCTCTCTCGTTGTGAGACAAGCTGACTACCTGTCACTCACAGGATGGACGCGTCAGGGATCCCGACCTACATGGGCGCAAACGGCAAGCGACTCGACCATCTCGTCACAGTGGCGGCCTCGTGTGGCTTCATCCTTTTCGGGTATGCCAAAAAGTTGCCACTCTTGCATGCATAAGCTGATCACCGGCGACACAGGTATGACCAGGGCGTCATGTCCGGTCTCATCTCTAGTCCGCAGTTCGTTCGCACGTTCACGTTGGCAGATGCTTCCATCCAGGGCAGCTACCAAGGTGGGCAGACTGCTCCTCGTTTGCCACAGCTGGAGCTGACGTCTCTTTCCGCACAGCGTCCGTTTATCAGGCTTTCTACGTCGCAATCTACACCGTCGGTTGCCTCGGTGCGTGTCCGTGCCCGGCCTCCCGCGCGAGCTGTCCAGCTCACTCCAGTACCGGCAGGCGGCGCTATCTTTGCCCTCCTCTTCGGCGACCGCCTCGGAAGGCGGAAAATGATCGCGGCCGGATCGTATGTTATGACCGCGGGTATCGCCCTCCAGGTCACGTCTTTCAGTGGCCATTGGGCTAGCGGCCAGTACATCATCGGCCGTCTTGGTGCGTAGCACGTTCAAGCGCGCACGTCCGGCTCGGACACTCACGCACATTCGTCGCCGCTTCCTTCGTCTCTGATGCGCAGTGGCTGGTTTTGGCACCGGCTTCCACACTTCGACAATCCCTACATGGCATGCTGAGTGTGCCAAGGCCCACTCGCGCGGTCTCGCGGTGTTCATTGAAGCCGCCATGATCTCTACGGGTACCATGCTTTCCTACGTGAGTCTTTTCGCCTTCTTGCTGAGCTTCAAGGACAGCGAGCTTAGCTGATCACGTGCCTGTCTGCTGCAGTGGATTGACCTGGGCTTCTCTTTCATGGAGAGTGACGCTTCGTGGCGCGTTCCGGTCGCCATTCAGGTACGTTTTGCTGGTCTTCAGACCTCCCGGCCTCTCTGGATGCGTGCTGACTGCACATATCGCGTACTCGCACCGACCACGCCTGCGACGTCATCCCTGAAGTGTGTCTTTGCCGTCATCCTCAACATCATGATCGTCTGGCTCCCAGAGTCGCCTCGTTGGCTCGTGTCCAAGGGCCACATGGTCGAAGCGCAGCGAGTCATTGCAGCGCTCGAGCCCGCGCCAATGAACTCGGAGACGGTCATCCTCCAGACTAAGGTTATCGCCGACGCTCTCGAGGGCCAGACTCGCCAGCGCAAGCGCGACCTCCTTACGAATGGGCCGACTCAGCACCTTCGCCGAGTTCTCATTGGCTCTTCCAGCCAGTTCTTCCAGCAGATCGGTGGCTGTAACGCGGTCATCTGTGCGTTTTAGCCCTCTGTTGCGGTTCTCTCGATCTTTGGATGGAGCTGACCATGTGTCGCCTCGTTCAGACTTCTCGACGGTCATCTTCGAAGACTATCTTGGTGTCGATCGCACCATGGCGCTTATCCTCGGCTCAGTTCTCGCAACCGTCTACGCCCTTGCCGCCTGCATCTCATTCCCGCTAGTCGACCGCATCGGCCGCCGCAAGCTCTTCTACATCGGCACGGTCGGCCAGGCGCTGTCTATGTTCCTTATGTGCGCAATATGGCAATGCCGGCTGACCCTCTGTACTCCGTGGTATTGACACATGCGCGCTTTCTGTGTGCAGCATGGCCTGCATCATCCCCGGGCAGAACAGCTCGGCCATCAACGGCTCGATTGTTGGCGTGCGTCCAGTCCACGCGTGCGACACTGATGCATGCAGACCATGCTGACCTCCTCGACCCAGCTCTTCCTGTTCCTCACCTTCTTCGGTTTCACGTGGTTGGAGCTGCCTTGGCTTTACCCGGCCGAAGTCAACCCTCTCAAGACGCGCACGAACGCCAACGCTGTCTCGACTATCAACAACTGGCTGTGGAACGCAAGTTGCTGCAATCCGCTGGAAGATTGGCCCCGACTGACCGCAGATGGACCTGCAGTTCACAGTCGTCATGTTCACGCCGCCCTTCCTTGCCACATCCGCAATCGGCTGCTGTGCGTACTCTTGACCGCTCTTGAACGTGCGCTCGACTGACCTGCCGCTTGCGCGTGGGATAGTTGCATTCTGTGCGTTTCTTGCCGCTTCTTCTGCCTCCGGTAACACTCAGGCCTCAGCTGACGCTCTCCGGCCCTTTCCTTCAAAGTCGGGGCTGTCAACTTGATGTTCCTTCCGGTCATCCGCTTCTTCTACCTCGAGACCAGTGGCCGGTCTCTGGAGGAGATTGGTGCGTGGCGCTGGTCGGCATATTGCTCACGCCTCTTGCTGATCCTCTCCCAAATGACCGCAGACATCATCTTTGCCCGAGGCTATGTTGAGGGCGTTTCCTACGTCAAGATGGCCAAGGAGATGCCGCGGCTCTCGGGACAGGAGATCGAGGCCGAGTGGCAGCGTCTCGGGCTCTCTGATGAGGCGCGCCCCGCATCGGTTGCGGGCTCGACAACGGGTGCCGTTTGAAGCTCGTCCTCTTTTGCACATGCCCTCGGTCTGCCTTTGCCTGTACATAGTTAGCGATCTTGCCCTGCTCGATGGCACCAAATGACAAGGTGCACCGTTCCTCCTCTTGCCTGAAGACTTGCCCCCGCTGTCATAGATCTGCGGTGCATCCAAATACACATTTGATTGCTGTTGGCAAGGTTTGATCAGCCGAGGAGGCAATGCTTGTGACAGCTTCTGGTCATTGGGAACGAGCCTGGGTGCGGGACTTGCGAGTGAGCTCTCCGTGCAGCACCTTGCGTCAGCAGCAGCTCAGGGGCTCTTCACAGCTAGTGCGCAGGTGCACCTTCTGCAGTCCCTGGCAATGCCGCACTGTAAGGAAGTAGAACTCGAGGAATGGAGCCCGGGTTGCCTGCTCCGGTCAATTGGCTCATTAGAATTGGCCAATGCAATGTTTGGAAAGCGGTGGCATTACACCTGCCCCCTTTGCTACTGTCCACAGACATGGATGCATGTGTTGGACTTGCTGCGTGTGTAGCCAGGCTGCTTTTCAGCCTTGCGTAAAGTGTGAATATGATTTCACCACACCTGACCGGCCTGCCTGAGGCTGCCGTGCGCGCAGTGAGGCTTGAGCACAGAAGATTGCTGCACACTGAGAGTGCCTGGAAAGTCTGCATGGGAGTGAGCTTTGCGACCGGGGCAAACACCTTGCAGAAAATGACAGCAAGGAACATGCTGCAAGGAGCCTTGGGCGGCACGTAGAAAGTTGAAAACTGTATCAGGTAACTTTGTTGCGCTGGTCCTTCTTCCAGCAGTACATGCAGCAGTTGGCACCTTATAGCTTGGCGCACTGCGGTGCACGTTGCGGTCTCAAGGAAAGCAGGTGCTGTACTTATTGCAGTGCAAGGTGAAGTTGATTGTTTTAATTTGGCCTGCCGTGTGGCATTGACACTTCGAATCTGGGAGGAGAGAGAGAGCAAGTGAGTGAAAGAAGTGACAAGGCTCAACAAGAGAGGGCGTCAGAATTGCAACCTGAAAGCCGCAACCAAGATAAACTTGGCCCAGGGAAGCTTGCCAAGCCATTTGACGGCGGCTAGGAGGTGCTGCCCCAAGAGCAGCTGGAGCCATTGCCAGCGATAGGTAGTGCAAGAACAGCAGCACACCGGGAGGCCTTGTCACAATGCTGTAGACAGAGTCTGCAGTGTGGAGGACCTTTAGTCACAGAGGGAACAAAAGGATGCAACTGGCCTGCCTTGCAGTCCTACCTGTGTTGCAGAAGATCTTGCAGCTGATGCGCAGGTTCACAGAGGGAAACATTTTGAAGCTGTTGCTGTGCACAGTGCACCTTGCGTGACTGGCCTGCAGCGGCAACAAACAGAGAAGTCTTGGCAAACGCCATATCAATGGGCTTGACAGGGCATTTAAGCAGGTTGATCCAGGGGGCTCGAGCAGTGCAGGGGACAGTGACACGCAGCACTCAGATTTTGCAGCGGGCTGATCATGTATTTATGTAGCAGCATGGCAGCAACATGACCCTGGATGGGGCCGGCAGCCGGTCAGGGTGCACGGTGGGAGCAGGACCTGAAGTGGCTGCAAGCAGGATCACACCTGGCAAAGTAAAGAGCAGGCTTGGAGGCAGACGCTGCGTGGGGCAAGGCAGAGCAGGAATGGAGCCTGCCCAGACAGCACAGACATCCCAGGAATAGACAAGGTGGCATGCGACCGGCTTGCAAAGGCAATCCAGGCGCAGTTGCTCTCAACCCTCAAAACAGAGACAAGACGGCATGCAACCTTGCAATCAAGCTTCCTGCAAGTTGTTGTGTAACCAAGCAAGCAATTGATCCACTGTCTAATGCAGCACAGGCATGCTTTGCACTGGAGAAGCAGGGCCTCATGGGTTTGTTTGTTGCCCCAGCCTGCTGGGTTCACTACTGCGCAGTGCGATGCCCACTTTTGTGAGCAGACTCAAGCTTTGTCATTATTTCTGACAAATCCAAGGCATGCAGCAATTTGCCAAAGGGACAAAGGGTCTTGCAACAGAGACTGTTGGCTGCAGCGCGGGGCAGAGGGGAAGGGCAGATCACCATGAGGTGGGGCAAGGAATCTTAGCTCAAAGTCCATCACTGCTGCTCATAGCGCTGTCAACCCTACCTTGCAATTTGTAGTTTTCAAGCAAATACAGGGAGCACCTCTGCTGTCACAAACTGACAGTAGGTAGCACAAGCAATTGGCAGTGCTAGAGGAGGCAACACTTGCCCTGCAAATTCAGGCAGATGGATGACCTTGCAGAGTGCAGAGCAGTGGCCAGGGGTGTTGTACTTGCAGGTCGTCACATAGTGGATTCCAGTGCACTGCCCAAGACAATAAGCAAGCGCAGCACACAGCAAATCTGTAGAGCATGTTAAAGTTGGTGTCAGGTGGGCCAAATTGTTATGCACTTCTTGCATGTTGCGCAAGGCAGCCAACAATGCCTCAGATTCATCAAGCCATACATTCTAGGTATGGTTGCCACAAGAATGCCAGGCTTGTGTGCCATATGGCAAGCAGTGCAGCAGACAGAGCTGCAAATGTCCTGGGTCTGCAGAGAGCAGACAAGCAAGCGATAGCCTACAGTGAGCAGAATTGTTTGACAGGGGTTGTTACTGGCTTGTGACCTATTTCGGCTGCCTCAGCAAGAGAGACAATCATTGACAAACACAGGAGCAAGCTGCAAATGCCCAAAGGCCCCTTGACGTATTGGCATAGGCAGTCAATGTCAGCGCAGTGAGGGAGAACAAAACACAAAACAGGCCTGCTCCCAGGCGCAGAGGGAAGAGAAGCGTGAGGGAGAGCAGCAGGTCCGCCTAGACAGCAGAGGGCAACAAGAGGAGAGGGGGAGATCAAAGTCTCGGGGGTGCAAGCGGCAAAAGGAGCGTGAGAGCGGAGCTAGCCGGGGTTGAACCAGCAACCAAAAGGTGAGAGCCACATAATGATCCCGCAGGAGTTATGTTGTGCTGCGCAATCAGCACAGGGAATTGGATTGGATGGTCGGAAGAAGACCTCAAGGCTGAGCTGCCAGAGGTGCAGCAACACCCCCCTTGCCCACAACGGTTGGACACTCATGGCAAAGCGGTGCCTCAAAAAGGCAGGGAGCAGCAGCAACTTGTTCATTGCATTGGTGACCGTGGCTGCGGTGGGGATGTGTTGCTGCACCTTCAGTGACACAGCCTTAAGGTTGCCCTCTGATTGTCCACTCCCATTCCCTGTGCTGCTGGTGCAGTGGTCTTTGCATAATTCCCTGTCAAAGAATTGCACGGCTTCACATCTTGGTTGCAGGTTTGAAATTCAATGTCTCCTCACTTTTGCCGCTCGCAGCCCTCGAGACTTAGATCCCCTTTACTCTTGTTGCCCTCTCCTGTCCGGCAGATCTCTCTCTCCCCCTTGCGCATCTCTGCCGTCTGCGCCGGGAGTAGCAAGCGACATGATGGACGTAATCTTGAGTGCACCCGGACAAAGTGCTTGGTAAGGCGGTAAGGCAAACGTGGCAGGTTTGGTTGTGGAACTGGGGGTTGTGCACCAAGGCGTTGCCATCCTGGTTATCGCTGAAGAGGCAGGAGAGGCTGTTGGTGGGATGGCCAAGGCCGCCAAGCACTTGGACAAGGAGAACAGCCTCCTTGGCCCAGTGAACAACGCGGCAACGCGGGTCTGAACTCAGCAGGACCACAAGACGGCGCCAATGGAGAGGACAAAGACAAAGGAAGCCCATTGCTGAGCGCAACATTGTCAGCACCCCATTTGGAGTCATTGTATGCCTCAAAGCCCACAAGGGGCAAGTTGCCTGGGACATACTTGATGCTGTAGTTGACCGTTTCCTTGTTGTACTGACAGGCACAACTGCGGCCCAGTGGTGCCAGCTGGGCAGGCGGAGTAGCAGCTGAGGACGGACGGCAACAATGTGAGCGAGATCCGGCCAGGTGCCCAGCATGGCGTACATGAGCAAGCTTACCGCCTGCAGGTAGCGCCGGCAGAGGTCGGGTAGCAGACAGTAGTCCTTGGGCAGAGCTACCAATTGGAAGTCATGGGTGTGGGCACCGTGCAGCAGCCGCATTGGCCAAGGCGCGCCACGACAACCTTGAGGTAATCCCAGCGCAACTATTGCAAAGACATCCTTGCTTGTTGGCCTGGCTGGTTGCAAGTTGTCCCCAACGCCAATGATTCCCCATTTACAGCTCTGCTTTTTGCCGCCGGATCACTGGCCCTGGCCCTTGTTTCATCTATGCTACCTCAACAAGCGCTTTGCTTCCTTCTGAATGCCATGATTGGCACTTGCTTAGACCTTGCTTTGCCATAGAGTCCTTGGCTGCCACACTGCTCATATGAACACAGAGCGTTTTGCTGCCGTTGTCTGTGTCAGCCGGTACATTGCAGGTAATCCTCAGTTTCAGCACTGAGCACTGCCTTGACAAGGTCCCTGCAACCCAGCTGCAAGGCATACACCGGAAGGCCAAGGATGAACTTGGCCTTGCCAAGGTCCTCAAAGCCGTATACGGCCCTGAGCCCTCCCTTGACCCGGGCAGTCTCAGCGGCAGATGGTGAGATGAAGCTTGTCAATGTACAGGGCAAGACAGTGATGTTGCCCTCCTTGCTCCGGACGTAGATGCAGGTGTCAGACTGCGCACGCGTGTAGCTAACCTCTTGTGCAAAGCGTGAATGCGGCGGTTCCACACCCAGCCGGCCTGCTTGAAGCTGCAGAGCGTGGGGCCAGCAAGGAATTGGGGATTGTCAAGGCCATTGGGGACGTGCATGTAGAGCACTTTGTTAAGCTTGTCATAGGAATACACCATGTCAAAGCCGGCCTGGTGCACAAGAAGGTTCTTGCGGGTGTGTAGCGTGCGGATTGACGTGTAATTGGCTTGCGGGCAAAGGTTTTGCGGACGTCAAAGCCGGGCCGTCACAAAAAGCGTTGCGCAACAAGGCGAACCTTGTGTTTGGTCACCCTGCCGCTTTTTTCTGGCAACAGACAAAGCAGCAGTCAAGGAGCTTCACGCCCGCAAGGGGGCGCGGTTGACAACGTGGTAAACGCCGGACTTATTGCATAATAAAGCGAACTTGTTGTGCTTGCTCTGGCGCCGAGATGTGGCGTCGGTATTGCGCACCGCCTCAGCCTGACTGCTAGGGTCGGACAGAGGCAGTGAGCAGGCCTTGCCAGATGCAGCAAGGTGATTGCCGTCCTCTGAGAAGGGGTCAGGGAGGAAATTGAACCAATTAGGCAAAGACGGCGGCAAGGCGGCAGCAGGCACTGGCGGCGGGGACGGTGCAAGCTCGCGCACGTACGTAGGCTTGCGCACGTCAATGTGACGATAGCGCAGCGGCGCTGGCGGCAAAGGGCCCGATGCACAAGGCCTCGTGCGCCGGACAATGCGGCGTGTTCGGCCGGGATCGAGTGGTGCAGGCGAGGGTCGCGTGTGATGCTCGACAACGTGAAATGAGCGCTTTGCCGCCGAATGTCGGAGAGGGACGGGCGGGGGTTGATCATTGAGGACGGGAACTTGTCTTGATACAGCGCACGTCCCGCGAGCGAATGGTGCGACCGCTGCTGGGCTCAAAAAGGCGGTAGGCGGCCGTGTCGCCGTTGTAGCCAACAAAGACAAGCGGCACAGCGCAAGCGTCGAGCTTGACGCGGCCGTGCGTCACCGTGTGCCATGCGCGGCACGCCCAAACCCGAAGGTGGTCATCTCGGACGGGTTGCTTGCGCCATACGGCAAGCAGGACGCGCCCAGCAAGGGCCAAGTGCGGAGAGCGGTTCTCCACATAAGTGAAAGCGGCAAGCGCCTCGGCTCAAAGGTAATTCGGCGCGCCGGCATGCTCAAGGAAGCCTAAAACGCCTTCAGCAATGGTGCCGTTGACGTTCAGTGACGCTTTCGTCTGCGGCGAGTAGCGGCGGTTGATTTGAACGCAAGGCCGTGCTCCGCAGCGTAGTCTACGGAGGGAATGCTCGTGTACTTGCCGCCGTTGTCACTCCGTAGCCGTCTGACGGGCTTGCCGCATTCGAGCTCTGCGCGCGCCTTGAAGCGCTGGAACACCGCAAGGACGTCAGGCAACAACTTGGAAGCGAGAGCTTGCGTCCATCGCATCCTCAGATGGTGGTCAACAAATGTGACGTTGTATCGCAGTCTGGACCTTGACAGGACGTCGATTGTGAGGACGTTCGAGCGGACTAGCTCAAACGGCTCGGCAGTCTTGCGCGTTGACAACGGGAACAGCAGGCCCCTTAAGCAAGCGACATGGCACAAGTCGCATGTGGCCCTGCGCCATGACGGAACCCGTTATGTCCTGCGAGCAACCAAGCGAGGCAAGGAGCGTCAAAGCGGCGGTGCCAGTTGCCAGCTTGATTGGCGACAATGATGCAAGCAGACCGGCAGCGGGCGGAATGAGGGTGCCATAAAGCGTGTACAGACTTGAGGTGGTGCGCAAGCCGGTGGCGATGACTTTGTTGTCGCGGACAAGGCGTGCCAACTTCCAAAGGTTGCTCCAATGCCGTGAATGTCACAGAGCTGCAACGCCCAAACGAGAGTCCCGGCGCTCGAGGTTGACTGAGTGCCGTCCTTGCGCCTGAGGCCGACTTGAGAGCTGTCCTTGAGCTAAAGGTGCAGCGAGCCGACGCCCTTGACCTGCAGTGCGCCCTGCGTGTCTATCCTTCCACGGGCGTAGGTTCGCACGCCGTGAGAGAGGAGAAAAGCGCCACTTGCCGCACATCAAGTGCGCCGCGCGCTTGTCAAGCGTGCGGATGTGCGGCGCCCCCGGTGGAGAGGGGCGGACGGTGCCAAGCCAGCCTTTGATGCCGTGAAGGCTGCTGAGGATATTGGCAAGGGAGGCAAGCAAAGTGAGGCCTGCGGCTGGAGCGGCGGAAGGGGGAGAGGCAGTGGCGGCAGGGCTTTGCGCAAGGCGACTTTTGTGGTGCTGCAGGCACTTGCAACGCCAGTGGTTGCCCTGGCAGATGGGGCAGGACGGCGGGCGCTTGGATGATGACGCCGAGGCGGAGAATGAGGCGGCGGACCCGAGGAGCGCAAAGGACAACAAGAACAAGCTTGTGTGGAGGATCTTGTTCAGCACGAGCTTGAGGATGGTGTTGGTGTGCGGCAATGACAAGGGGTTAGACACCGCAATTGTTATCCAAAGTGAGGCAAGGGATGCAAGTAGGGCAGCAGGTGTGACATATAGATTGTGTCAATAGGAACCTTTGCCGCCTTCATTGTTGTCAGGCGAGTCTTGTACTCCTTTGCAGACTCCTTGTACGCCTCCGGGGATGCTGTCAGGAGCAAGAGCAAGCAGAAGCAGGTGAGGAGGCGGAAGGCGCCTTGCGCGTCAGTTGGCCAGATTGAATCCTACAGCTTTGTCCAGCAGGTGTGCGCATTGTGGTTGCAGTTGACAATGTGATGGATGAACGGCGGACATGCAGGAGACAATGGTGGACGCAACAGCAAAGTAACTGAGCTGATCCCACTCCTCAATTGACAGACGCCCTCACTTCCCCCCCCC
>NW_027481361.1:0-36817 GCF_050403205.1 Rhodotorula paludigena
CCCCCCCCCCCCCCCCCCCCGCGAGCTGTGCGGCTCGTCGTGCGGCCTCTCCTAGCCTTCGCGAGAGCCGAGACGCCCTCGACGTCCATACAATCACATGCTAGATACATACGCCCCTCGCCCGCTCTCTCCATCCTGTGCAACGCGCCTCTACAGCACCGCCTGCGGCATGCGCTTCATCGCCTGTCGCACGCCCAGGTCGGCGAGCACTGCGGGAAGGAAGCGACGACGGTGGTCAGCTCGGTGAGCGGTGCGTCAGGAGAGAGGGAGCAATCGGATGCGCACCTTCTTCGCTCCCGCCGAGGATCGAGTCGAACTGGAGCGCGAAAGTGTTCGGCCGGGTCAGCACGGCCGTCCCGAACCCTTGCAGCATGGCAAGACCCGAGTTCGCTCACCTTGTACGTCCTCTGGAACTGCTCTACGAGCGCGCCCATCCCGCCCTGCGTCAGCCCGCGCCCGCCCCAGATCTGCACGCAGTCCGAGCTGATCTCGGCGCCGGCGCGGCTCAGGAACGTCTTGAGGAGCGCCATCGGGCCCGCGAGGGTCGTGGACTGCTCGGCGTACGACATGTGCGTCCTGCGAGGCGGGGCGAGGGTGGTCAGAAGTTTGTGCGAAGGAAAGGGCGAGAAAGGTGCGACGCACATCTGGTAGGTGATGTTCTCAAGCCAGGCCTGGCCCATGTCGATTTTGTAGATCATCTTGGCGAGCCTGTGCGTTGAAGAGGACCGGGATTAGCGGCGAGTCGAGGCGGGCGAGGGACGGGGGGACTGACTTGGCGCGCACGACCGGGTGGTCAATCAGGCGTTTCCCTGTGCGGGCACAGTCAGCTCGACCCGCGCGCGCGCAGACAGCGTCTAGCAAAGGTGAGGACGAGTTCCTCACGCACCTTGCGACTTGCGCAGGTGCGCCCACTTCCACGTCTCCTCGTACTGCAGTCCGCGCATGAACATTGCGCCAGGTCAGCACGCGAGCCTGTTGGGGCACCGCTCGGCGGCAAGACGAGGATGGACGGGAGCGCGCATGCGCGGACGGCCAGACGGACGTACCATGAGGCGCGAGTAGCGCGCGATGCGGCAGCAGATGACCCATCTGTCGGCGTCGGCAGAGGCGTGTCAGCGGACGGTGCGACGCAAACAAAAGCGACCAGGACTCACCGCTCGTGATTGAAGTTGGAGAGGATGACTGCGGGCCCCGCAGCCAATCAGCTCGTCGACTCTTTCGCCGCCCGGTAGTAGCTGGTATGCTCGCCCGCACGCACCCTTGAGCCCGTTCCCCTCTCCGCCCATGACATTCTCGACGGGCACTTTGGCCTTTTCGAAAAAGACGTAGGCCGTGCCGGCCGCGGCCGAGTACGACGTCTTGATCTTGCGCGTGTCGACCGCCCCTTCGTCGTCCGCCCGCGAAATGAGCATCATGGTGAGCGAGCGAGGGCCCGTGCGCACGGCCGTCATGAAATGGTCCGAGAAGTGGCCGCTGCTCGTGCGTTGTCAGCGGAACGGCTTCGAGCGAACCGTATGGAAGCGGACAACGCACTTGGTGATCCACTTTTTCATGCCGCTGACGATCCAGTGCTTGCCGTCGGGCGAGAGCGTCCCCGTCGTCGTGATGCCCTGCACGTCCGACCCGGCGTGCGGCTCCGAGATGGCGAGCGAGATGAACTTTTTGCCCCTGATTTTGCGCGCGTGTGCATGTTCGGTCAGTTGACGTGGCTCCGACAGAGAGAGAGAGGGACGCACGCAAAGACGTCGGGGAGGATGCGCGCCTTGAGCTTGTCGTCGCCAAAGTTGAGCACGGGAGGGAGGCCTGCGCGCGCGCGAGCGAGCAAACGGACCCCGTCAGCTTTCCTTGCGGGGCTTGCGGGTTCCAGAGAGAGGCGATGGGACGCACCGATGACCATGCCGGCTTGCAGGCCTGCCATGTACTGTCGCGCGGGACAGCGAGAGGTCAGCCTCGCCTCGAGCGAGAGCGCACACGAGAGAGACGCACCCCAGGCGCGCCCACTCGACACATTTCCTGGATGACGACGAGCTCGTGCTGCCGCGCGCCGAGGAACAGTATCAGCTTGTCCCGCGCGGAACGGAAGCCCAGAGACGCCACCGCGACGACGCACAAAGTAGTCAAAGTCCTCGCCGCGGACGCCGCCGGGCAGCGTGAGCCCGTGCAGGTGCCTGCCCGGTCCCATGCGCATCTGGTGGATGGCCCACTGTGGCGTGCCCATGAGTTCTACGAGTTTCTGCGTCGGGCGCTCTCCGCTCAGCTCGTGCGCGCGCGCCTCGGCGCGCACCTCCGAGTCGAAAAAGTGGCGCATGGCCTGCTGCAGGGCGTGGTGCGACGGCGAGTAGTACGGCGAGCGGAACGCGGGGACGAGCCAGTCGGGCTCGGCGTGCGGCGCGGGCGAGAGGGCGCCGGGCGCGGGGACGAGGTACGGCGGCTGCTGCTGGTCATCGGCGGGGCCGACGTCGAGGTGGCCGATCTTGAGGCGGGCGTACTTTGCGAGGACGTCGGAGCGGTGGAGGGAGAAGAAGGCGGCGGTGCAGTCGGTGCCGGCAATGTCGGGGGCGACGAGGACGCCGGCGCCGCCCGGGTGGAGGTCGGCGAAGCGGCTGAGGTCGTAGACGTCGTTGTTGACGACGATCCAGAGGTCGCCCTCCTTGTTGTGCTGCGGGGGAGCGAGGGTGGTGAGCAGAGGAGAGAGGGGATGTGGGGCAGGAAGGGAGAAGGACGACGAGGCTCACGGCGGCGACCTGCTCGAGGGTGTAGCGCCGAGTCGGAGCCATGGATGAGAGCGACGAGAGCGGACGAGCGCAAGCCAAGGGAGAGCTCGAGCGGCGGGCGAAGCGGAGACGGCGCGAATGCCCGGGAAGAGCGAGTCCCGGACACCGGGAGCGCACTCTCAGGCTCGAGGGGAGCAAGGGCAGGCCGGGCAGAGCGTGCAAGAGGGTGCGAGTGGTCACGAGGGCATCCCGCCCTGCCCTGCACACAGTCCAGCAGCGACGCGAGGGCAGCTCGGAGCGAAAGAGGGCGAGCGTCGACGCGACCAGACGCGACGCACCTTCGTCCGCCTGACAAAGTACCCGCTGGACTCCGCGCAGTGCTCGCAATGGCCCGCTCCAAGGCTGCTGCCCAGCCAAAAGAAGACTCGGACGACGACGTCTGTCCGTCCCCTCTCCCTCTCCCTCTCCTCCTCCTCGGACGCGTCTCGACCCGCTCACCACCAAACCCGCACCCGCACACAGACACGGTCGAAAAGATCCTCAATCACAGGCGCACCGTGCGCATCCTCCTCCTGCGTCCCTCCCTCGCTTTCGTGCGCGCTGACCCCCACCTCGTCGCGTCCCTTCCATCCCCACCATCGCCCACACACACCCTTGCAGAGCAATGGCAAGGTCCTCGAGTACCACATCAAGTGGGAGGGCTACGACGAGAGGACCTGGGAACCCTCGGACAGCATAGAGTGCGTCCTCCTCCCTCTACCCTCAACCGCGTCCGTCCCGAGGTGGCTCTGCGCGGGTCTGTGCACCGGCTGCGCACCGCCGCTGCACGTGCTCCGTCGCTCGCAACGCCACGGCGACGCGTCCCTTGCGCCTCGCGCCGCTTGCACGCACAGCTGCACGGCTGCTTCCGTGTCGAGCGTCCTTCCTCTCGCCGACTCGCCCTTGCGCTCTTCTCCCCGCCTCGTTCAACGAGCACACTCGACAACATCGTCCGCATGACGCGGAGCAGCGAGCGCCGGATGCGCGCAAGTGGACCATCTCGTCCAGCCACAGCACCTCGAGCGCCTTCAGGCACTGACTCGCCCCTCTCCTCCTTCACTTATCCACCCTCGCAAAACACAGCGACGACGGTCCCGCCGTACAAAAGTACTGGCGCAACCTCCCCGCCTCGCTCCGCCTCGACCGCTACAAGCCCGGCTCCAAGGCGTACCGCAACGCGCACGCAGAGTACGACGCCGAGCGCACTGGCACCGGCGGCGGCGGCGGCGGCGGCGGGAAGCCGGCTTCTTCTTCTTCCTCGGGCGCGGCCGCCAAGTCGCGCAAGCGCGCGGCGAAGGAGGCGGAGGAAGACGACGAGGGGGAGGACGAGGTGGTGGACGAGGCGGACGAGGGCGGCAAGAGGAAGAAAAAGGCGCGGACGGCGGCCGGTCGCAAGAGCAACGGCAGCAGCAGCAATGGCGCCACCGCCGAGTCGCCCAAGAAGGTCGGCAGCAGCGGCAGCAGGAAGCGCGCGCCGAGGGCTTCGGCGGGTGCTGCGGCGGCCGCGGCGGCGAAGAAGAAGCAGAGCGCCGCGGCGGACGAGGAGGCGAGCGGGGACGAGGACGGCGAGGGAGAGGAGGAGGAGGAGGAGGACGAGGGGGAGATCGATCCGAGCGAATTGGCGCTCGACTGGGAGGAAAAGTACGGCAACCTCAAGAGCTGGGAGGTGCGTTGCCGCCCTCGGCTTTCTCGACTTGCTGTCCGCCCTCCGGCCGCGCCCCCGCGTGCTCACCCGCCCTCGCGCACGCACGGCACAGGGCCTCGTCGACGTGATCGACACGATCGAGCAGCACGACGACGCCGACCCGACCCTCGGGCTCAAGATCTTTATCCACTGGAAGGACGGCTCCAAGGGCTGGGTGCCCTCGCAGCTCGCGCGCCAAAAGTGCCCGCAAAAGATCATCGACTTTTTCGAGGTGCGCCCAGCCCTGCGCTCTCCCTGACGTCTTCGCATCGTTGTACGCGCACTGACTGTCGCTCGCTCTCGGATTGGTTCGTGCATACGCAGGCGCATCTCAAGTGGAAGAAGAACGAGTTCCCGATCTACGACGCAGAGGACAAGGACGCCGACGCCGAAGCGGCGCCCGAAGCGGATGTGGACGCCGAGGGCGACGCCTCCATGCACGACCACGGCGACAAGCCCGCCGCCGACGTCGCTGCTGCTGCTCCTCCTCCCGCCGACGCCGCTGCTGCCGCTCCTCCCGCTGCCGACACCGCTGCGCCCGCCAAAGCCGCCGCCGCCGCAGCCGCTTCTCCTGCCAAGGAGGTCGCGCCGACCGAGGAGCGCAAGGTCGAGGAGGTCGTCGAGGCGGCCAAGGAGGCGGTACTCGAGGGCGAGGCGGAGAAGGGCCCGGCGGAGACGGTTGCGGCTGAGGCTGAGGAGAACGCGGAGAAGGAGAAGGAACAGGAGAAGGGGCAGGAGGAGAACAAGGAGGAGAACAAGGAGGGGGAGGCTGCGGCAGCGGCGGCATGAGGACGAGGGCGGCGTGATTGCCCAGCGTTTTCGGTTTGTCTCGTTCGCCAGGGTTGTACAGGTCGGATCCCCTTTTCCCCTCCCTTCGCGTTTTGTCCGCTTTTCCCTTCGCCTCTGTTTCCCCCGCTGGCTCGAGTCGTCTGCAAAAGCTCGTTCGCATTGCACGGGCGCGTGGCGCTGTGCTTCCAGTCTTGACTCTCCCGAAAGTCCGTTGCTTGCCTTCACCAATGCGCTCCCTTCTGCTCTTCCGTCCTTGCTCCAGCTGCACTTGGTCATTGAGGCTTGCGTGTGCATCAGACTCTGGCCAGCACAAGGGTGCGCTTTGCAGCTGCACGCGAGATGCGCCCGGCCCAATGCAGCCCAGTCTCTGCCTTCGCGGCCCCTTGCGAAGCACTCATTGTCTCTTCCCTGCACAGGACAAGAGAGCGCCAGCCAGGCGCTGCTCCCGAGCGCCTGACAGTGCACTAAGTGTGCCACGGCAGCATCTCGTTGGTTTGGGAAGGCTCTTCTTCCGCGTGAGCCAGTCGCGACGGCGCAGAAACTAATTCATGTTTTATGTACAACACCAAATGACAAACCAGAGGGGAGGTGGTTTGCAGGAAACGCTGGTGTCAAACCTGGGAAAGCAGCAACAAAAGCAGGGCGAGAGAGAGTCATCAGCCATCACTTGACGTTCATCTTGGCAAAGTTGTCAAAGGCAATGCCGGGTCCCGGGTGGCCAAAGTTGAGCGCGGCAAGGCTTGGTCCATGAGGCAGAGCCGGGCTTGAGATCATAGCCGAGTGTGTCGTCAGACTTGAAATCTGGCCGTCGGCAGCGTCTGGGTCGCCACCCGCCGCTGCAACAGCCCACGTCCGCGGGTGGCATAAGCTGGTTGCATGAGCCGCTTGCAGCGCTCGTGCTTGTATCCATTGCGCTTGTGTGAGCCTCAAGCATTGCAATCTGCGTCTCAAGCTTGCGCTTCTTGTTGTGGTTGCGGGCCTCCAAGCAACGCGCAAGGACGAGCGCTTCTTGCACTGTTGTCCAAGTCTTACTCTTGAGCTCCGAGACCGTTGGGAGCAAGGTTGTGATTGAGAGGGGGGGTCAAACAGAGCGCGAATTGCCGGATCAGCCGTCTTGAGCCCATTGTCGATCGCTTGGCACCTGCGCAGGATGCACCAGGAAGTGCATTAGCATCGCGTCAGACTTCAACTCAAGATTGCGCAGCAGAGAAATAGGCACGCACACATACGAGTCCTCCGGGAACGCCTGAGCGTCGAGACCCGCCGCGCTGCGGGCACGCTTCTTTGCCGTCTTCTTGGCGCAAGCCGGCTTTGCAGGCACTTTGCCATCTTGCTCTGACCAGAATTTACCGCTCTGCCCTTGCCCTTGACGCCTGTGCGGGAGAGCAAGTCCGGAGGGATCGCTGAGGAGGAGGAGATGCTTTTAGTCCGCGGCGCTTCGCGCTCGTCGGTCCTCTCTTGTTCTTCCTGTCGTCTGGATACTCCCATCGGTGTGACGACACACTTGCTGGGTGCCTCCGGGCGTCGGGGCGAGAGTCATACGCCAATTCGTCTCTGCACCGCCTCGTCTCGTTTCGTCTCTCTCCCTTAGCCAGTTCTCTCCAACCGCCTCGGCGCTGCCGCAGGTCCGTCGTAGTTTTGTTTCTGAATCTTAGCCAGTTCTCTCCAACCGTCTCGGCTCTGCCGCAGGTCCCGCGAGATCCGTAACCACCACCATGCCGGTTCGACTTCATCAAACAACCACCGTCGACCGGCATCAGCGCCGGTGCTGCTCTTCTCCTGCTTTGCCTTGCTGCTGGTGACGCGCTTCTTCTTTGGCACCGGCTCACTGTCAAAGGGGCGACCCACGCTAGGGGCGTCCTGGATCGTCGTGAGCTGCTGGGCTTGCCTGAACAAGCGCCGGAAGTAAAAGTCAAGCTGCGAGAGCCATTGGTGGAAGGGAGTGATGAAGACTTCAAAGTGCTTGTGCCTGCGTGCAACTTGCTTGGAGCAGTCCGGAAGAAGGAGTCCAGCGTCGGTTGAGCCTTCTTTGGCATCTTGAGGAGTCAGCGGGTGCAAAGCGCGAGAGAGAGCTGCACGCAGCTCGAGCGTCTTGGGAGATGCGCCTGAGATGCGAAGTCGAGGCGCTCGCACCTCTTCGCCTCATCGCTTCCTGGAGTGCTTCCAGGTCACCTCCAGATGCATCCAGCTGGGCGCAAGGGCCTACCACGCTCACACCGCAACTCTGTTGCGCTGCCCTCGGTCTCGCCCACGCTCTTTTGCCTCCATGACCACCGCTCCGTCACCTTCCTGCTCGACACGTCTGCTTGCAAGACGCACTTGCAAAGCCACGCCAAGGACATTGTCGACGAGCTTTTTCGCATCGTGCAGCCCCCCCCCCCAAAACTACCGCCGTGGACGTGCCATCAAGGAATTCTTCTTGGCGTGGGCAGAGCACACGGTCGAGTTTGAGGGCAAGCACGACATCGCCGTCTCAAAGAAGCGCAATTTCATCAGCGCCTTTGTCAAGGTCTGGAAGGAGCGCGGAGCCTTCTTTGCCTCACCTGAGCTCTTCCTCGAAGGTGCGTACCAGCTTGTCTCCTGAGGCTGGGCGGCACTGCTGATTTCCCTGCTCTTGCAGCCAAGCAGGAGGCCGCCACTTCAAGCGCAAGCTCAACGTTGACCCTCAATGCTTTGTCCGTCTGGTCCGGCATCAACGGCCCGTGCATTGACCACGCGCTCGCCTCTTGCCGCGAGGTCCAGCCTTGCCTGCCAGACGTCCAGGATGACACAGTGGATGAGACGGCGGAAAAGGAAAACAATGACAATGCGGTAGACAAGGACGAGGACAAGAAGGAGCAGGAGCTGGCGAATCTGCCGATCCAGACTCTCAACGAGCCCAAGTGCGTCAAACCCTTGCACCTCCCTTCCCTCCACCACAATCATATGCTCCAGCTCTAACATTGCTTGCCCTGTCAGCCTCCGCCCCTTCGTCCTGCTCGCCCTCCTCGAGCCACTCCCGGCATCAGAAGACGAGCTCTTTGACCGCATCAACAAGAACTACCAGGCGTACCTCAAATGGTGGGAGCAGGAAACAACCACTCCCACCACGCGGCAGGCTCGCATCAAGCGCACGACTGCCCACCTCCGCTGCCTCTGCTGCTACGCCTCGACAAGCGACCTCACCGTCCTCCTCCTCCTCATGCCCCACTTGTCCGCCCCGCTCTTGCTCTTCCCCAGTCAACATCCCTCTCTGACAGCGCCATCCTGCACAAACGGCACCACATCTACCTGAAAGGGTGCCGCGTCAACGCTTTGGAACTCAAGTTAGTCGCCTCATCCTCGACCAACTCGCTCTTGCATCTGTGGGCCAGCAAAAGCGGCGCCTTCCTGGCCACGTCCGATCTCAGCTTGTCAAGCAGACACTCAGCAGGCTCAACCTGCCGCCCAAGTCTCTCCCGACAAGCGGGACGGTCGAGCTCCTTCACGGCGGGCAGACTGGCAGCGGCATGAACCGCCACGGCCAGCAGGCGCACAAGGTGCTCTACAGCGGCAGTACGCGCTACTTCACCTCAACTGCTGCCGCCTCTTCCTCATGGTCATTGGCGCGTGACACAATCGAGCGCAGATCAGAGAGCTTCGACGACTGGCTCACGAAGCTCGCTCTCAAAGGCCTGCTCGTTCAGGGCTTTGCCGACCCGTCTGAGGGCAGTAAGCTCATTGCTGAGGACCTTGAGCAGGCCAAAGACGACGTCGAGTTCCTTGCGGCGTCGCTCGGCGGATTGCGCGGTACCAATGTCAAGCGTCCCGGCTCCGACACGCGCAGCACGGTTCCGCTGCTTGACAACCTCTTCACCGCTCAAAAGCTTGCCGTTGTCCAGGATAGCATCGGCAGACTTGCATTGGCGCCGCCCCGCGTCATTGTTGTGCTCAACGCGCAACCGCCGGTGTCAGCCGCACCCGATGATTCGCACCTGACCGTTGCGAAGATCTCCCTCCTCATCAAGTTGGCACGTGCCGCTTTTGAAGATAAGCTGCTGGTTGTTGAGGGCGCCAAGGAGGCTGCGCCGCCGCTCCGGCAAGCTTGCTGTGCGCAGCTTGATGCGCAGCTTGACACGCACCGCGACGCGCACCGCGACGCGGCCGCGGCCGACGCGGCCATGCATGACGGCGGCAAGTTGTCCACAAGCAGCAGGAACCGCAATAGCGCAGATGCCCAGCAGGCGTTGAGGACAACCAAAGAGGAGCAAGAGGGCGAGCGCGGCAGCAAGCGCAAGGTGCGGACGGGTATCGCCGGGCTGCAGGAGGAGAGCATGGGGGCAACGAGCACAATAAGCAGCAGCAAAGGCCAGACAAGCGAGAGGAGCAAGACGAGCAAGACGCGCGATCGCCTCAATGTTGGCTCAACTATTCTCATCCTGTGCAAACTCCGCCCGGACATCAAGGAGCGTGGCAAACCCTACTCATTCCTGCCTTCCACCTGCGGACCCTACCTCGAGCAACACGTCTTTGCGCACCTTCTGCCCAGAGCGCCCGTTGTCTTGCTCTGCCTCTCGGGCGGGACCTCTTTGCTCATCTTCCACCTGTGTATGCTGCCGCCAAGCGGTTGCAGCAGCCTCGCACTGTTCCAGCTTGTCTACAACGCTGGGCTAAGCCTTGTTGACGCTGCCCAGACACGAGGACACGCCCCTCTGCATCACCAAGAGCGTGCCGCAGCTCTCGCGCCTGCGCTCCTGCCTCGACGCACACGGCAGCCTATGCCGCGGTCGTGACCGCCCTCCTCCATGCAGGGACCCTGGCCGTCCATCTCAGAGGCCTGGGCAGCGGATCAGGCGGCAAGGGAGCGAGTGCGGCAGTGCTCGAGTGTGAGGCGGCGCAGCAGGAGCGCACTTCAGGCTGGACACTGACAACACGGGCGAGCAGCTGCAGATGAGCTGGCAGGCTCATGCTTCCTCGTCGGCCAACATCTCTCTTTGTGTGAAGGTGTCACCGCCTAGTTCTCAACAGGTCATCCTTGCCGCTGCTGCAAGAGAAGGCTACAAGATCGAGGACGACGACTACGAGACACTGCTCATCTTGTCCTCTCTCTTGTACAGGGTGCGTGCGAGTGCCCGCAGCAGTGCTGATGACAAACTTCCACAGGATAAGACACTCTCGTTGACCTCTCCGCCACATCGAGGACGACGACGACCGGCATCACCGTCCTCACCTCGCTTGGCAAGCCGATCACGGCGCAGGTCCGGGTTCTGCCAAGCAGGTGGGGCCATTACATTGTCCCGCTTGCCCTTGCAGCTGCCTCTGTCAACCAGACAGGGCGGCTGCGGCTGCGCCTGTGCGCCGAGGAGCACACGTCGAAGGACTCCACCTCGTACCGCCGCGTCTTCAAGCGGCTTGCCGCGCCTGTACCGCCCGCAATGTTTGGGGCGCTGAAGGAAGTGCAGGGCACATCGGCCACCCGCTACGGCCTGTGAGCAGTGCATCAATTCATCATCCGCTGTCCGCTCTGCTCACGCCTCACACCACTGCAGCCTCACCTTGATCTTTGACATCCACAACTTGCGCTTATGTTTCAAGCTTGCCAAGGAAGACGTCTGTTCCCGCGTTGTTGACCTCACACTCAAGGCAAGCACCATCCTTGTCCCGGCCTTTGTCCTCAACTTGTAGCTTCGCTCCTGCCTTTTCTTATCTATTTTCCCCAAAGTCACCTGCAAAGAGCTTATTTTGCATCTGCGATCCTGATGTGCTGCGCTTCATGGCTTTACCAGCCTGCCTGGAATCCCAGAGCCTGCCTCCGCAAGACACCCTTCCTCTCTTTCCGTCCTCGCTATTGTCACGCCCGATCGTTCCTGGTTCTGTCCGCTTGGCAAGCCCGATCCGCGCTTCGCAACCGCACGCGAGCCGCCCGGCCTGATGCAGCCCAATCTCCCTATCCGCCTCGCCGACCCGTCTTGCTGCTCCTCCAGCGGAGCACCTCGTCGTCGCTCGCCTGCACGTGACAAGAAAAGCTTCAGCAGGTCGAACGCCAAATCAGGCGCTGATTCCATCCTCCGGACAGTTGGCGACACCAACTCCGCGAGATGCGCTAAGTTCGGCACGGGATCCTCCGCAGCTTTGAGATTTCTCGCTTTGGCACGGGATCTTGCTTGCAATCTCTCTCTGCTTCCCTCGCTCCTGTGCTCTGCCATTGTCTGTGCCCGGACAAGTACGAAGCCCCCGCTGCGCCCGCTATGCCTGCCGCACCACAACCGCCGGCTCGTGACCTCTCTACGTCACGGCCTGCTTCGCTGCATTCGGTGCCGTCGCGCTCCAAGACGCGGTGGGGCGCGCACGGCGCGAACGCAGACGGCGAGAAGCACTTTACTCGCGGTGAGATCAACGAGGTGACGCGCGCAGAGCAGAACCAGTTGCGTTCGCTCCTTTTTTCGCCCCAGGTTGATACAACGTGAAATGTGCTGACCTGCTTCGCACGGTTCGCAGTGGCCAGCTAAAGAACTTCTCGATGCTGTCGCTCGTCGGACTCGCGTACTGCATCCTGAACTCGTGGACCGCCATGGCTGCGTCGCTCAGCGTCGTTCTCCCTTCCGGTGGTCCCGTCGCAATGTGCGTCTCTCTTCATGCGCTGGGAATCCCAGGGACTGAAGCTCCCGCCATGCAGGCTTTGGGGCCTCGTCATTGCTGCAATTGGCAACCTCGCCATGGCCGCCTCTCTGAGTGAGATCGTGCATGTCTTCCCGACTTCCGGCGGTACGCTCTGGATGCTCTGTTGCATTCTGTCCTTTGCAAAGACTGACACACTCTTGAGCAGGACCGTACCACTTTGCGCACATCCTCAGCCCTCCCGAATGGGCTCCCCTCATATCGTGGGTCGTCGGCTGGTTCGCCTGGGCCGGCTGGACCGCCCTCACCGCTACGACAGGCTCGCTTGCCGGCGAGCTCCTGATCGGCATGTGGGCGCTTGCGCACCCGGGCTTCGAGGAGCAGCCGTACCAGATTTTCGTCATTTTCACCGGTTTCATCGTGCGCCCTCTCCCTTCCTCGTTCTTCTCTCCGTGGTAAGTGCCATACTAATAGGTCGTGTGCAACAGGTCATCGCCACGCTGATCAACATCTATGCGTCGCGGCTGCTCCCCTACGTCAACTCGTCGGCCATCATCTGGTCCCTCACGGGCGCGGCTACCATCATTGTTGTCACGCTCGCGTGCGCTAGTACGGAATACCAGAGCGGGAACTACGTCTTCAGGACGTACACGAACACGACGGGCTGGAACAGTGCGCTCGCGTTCTCGTTTCGCCTCCTCCCGGTTCCCGAGCCTTCCTGCTGACTCTACAGCTCTCCAGACGGTGTGGCATACATTCTGGGACTCCTTCAGCCGTCATTCGGTCTGATCGGAATAGATGCACTATCGCATCTGGTCGAGGAGGTGCCGCGCCCGCACATCAACATCCCGCGGGCGATGATCCTCGCCGTCCTCATCGGCGCCAGCTCGTCCTGGGTGTTCCTCATGGTCCTCCTGTTCGTAATGAAGGACCCCGACGCCGTGGTGAGCTCGTCGGCGGGCGCTTTGCTCGAGACGATGTATCAGGCGACCGGCAATGTTGCGGGCGCCATCTGCCTGCAGGTCTTCCCGCTTGTGTCGATGGAGGTGCGTGCTTCCTCCAGCATGCCACTTACTTGCGTCCTGACGGCTGCGCTGCCAGTTTGCCGCGCAAGGCATCCTCTGCGCCGCGAGCCGCATGACCCACGCCTTTGCGCGCGACCACGGCCTTCCCTTCTCGCGGTTCCTCAGCAAGCTCAACTCGCGCACGTCCGTTCCCGACCGCGCCATCCTCCTCACGAGCTTCTTGTGCATCTGCTTCGCCCTCATCTACCTTGGCTCAAGCGCCGCGTTCAACGCGATCCTGTCGTCCTCGGTGAGTCTCCCGCACCCGGTCAAATCGTTTTGGCTTGTGCTGATCAATGTTGCATGACAGGTTGTTTTCCTCAACATCAGCTACTGTGTGCCTATCGGTGCGTACCAAAGACTCGCTCGTCCAGAAACTACTCGCACTAACTTGCCCCGTTCACGCGCACAGCACTCCTGCTCATCCGCGGCCGCCACCTCCTCCGGCCCGAGAGCTTCCCTTCGCCGACCTGGACGCTCGGTCCGATTCTCGGGCCCATCGCCAACGTCGTCGCGCTCTGCTTCACCGCCGTGACGAGCGTCTTCTTCCTCTTCCCGCCCGAGGCCGAGGTCACCGGCTCGAGCATGAACTACGCCGTCGCCGTCTTTGGCCTGATCGCCATCGTCTCGATCGCGACGTGGTTCCTGCAGGGCCGCAAGAGCTTCTCCGGCCCGCGCGACCTCGGCGGCTTGCTCGAGCTTGCGAGGGCCGAGGTCAACCGCGACGAGCTCAGCAGGCCGGCGACGCGCAGTGGGTCGAGGCCGGCGTCGAGGTCGAGATCGAGGGCGCGCGAGGGCAAGGAGGAGGCGTGAGGCGGAGGGACGTGCATCTAGAATCAAAGGGAGTGAGTGTGTACAGGGCTTGCAGTGTGCATTGCTTCATCGGTAGCTCTACGGCAGCGACCTCGAGTCAACTGCGCGTTGGTCCACGAGCCACAGGCCGGAGCAGCAGCGCGGTCAAGAGATGCAGAGCAATCAGCGCCTCCCGAGGTGGCGAAAGAGTGTGGCTTAACATGCGCTCCTCTCCGAGCCGCTTGAAGAGCAGAGTGGCTCCTGATAGCATACGAAGCGGCGCCCAGCGCTTGTAGAACGGGCCCAGGAGCGACTTGCCGCAAGATCCAGCTTCGAGCTGATGAGAATCTGGGGACGACGGAGGCGAGAAAGACTGCCACGGGCGCGCTGGCCAGCGCTTGTGACCCTACACTGAGCGCTCAGGTACGGCTCAGAGAGGCCAGCAGAGCTGTCTAGCGAGAGTGAGCGGTGCTATCGGGAACCAACGAGCGCGAAGTCAAGACTCGGCTCTGCCTCCTTTCCCCGCGCTCCCTTCAGACGCACAGCTTGCACGAGCACCCGCACACGATGGCTTCGAACGGCACGCATGAGATCCGCACGGCGACCATCTCGCGCAAGACGGGCGAGACCGACATCACCGTGACCCTCACGCTCGACCACGAGCCGGGCACCAAGCAGGTCATCGACGTCAACACGGGCATTGGCTTCTTTGACCACGTGCGTGCCGCCGCCCTTCCGCCCTGCCGGCCCCGTACAGAGGAGCTGACGAGACGAGCCGCAACAGATGCTCTCTGCGCTCGCCAAGCACGGCAAGATGTCGCTCTCGCTCCAGTGCAAGGGCGACCTGTGGATCGACGACCACCACACGGCCGAGGACTGCGCGATCGCGCTCGGCGAGGCGTTCAAGGAGGCGCTCGGCGAGCGGCGAGGGATTCGCCGGTACGGCACGGGCTTTGCGCCGCTCGACGAGGTGCGCTGCTCGCCTCGCTGCAGCTTCCCCTGCTAGTGTGACTGCTCTCGAGGGGGAGCGGTTTGCTGACCCGCGGTCGGACGGACCACCCATCGCAGGCCCTCGCGCGCGCCGTCCTCGACATCTCGTCGCGCCCGTACTTCTGCGGCGACCTGCAGCTCAAGCGCGAAAAGATCGGCGACCTCTCGTGCGAGATGATCCCGCACATCTTCCAGTCGTTTGCGCAGGGCGCCGGCGTCACGCTCCACGTCGACGTCCTCCGCGGCGAGAACGACCACCACAAGTGCGTTGGCTCGGCGATACTCCGCGTAGGAGTTTCTGGTGTGCTGACTTCGTGCGTCCGCAACGCAGGTCCGAGTCGGCGTTCAAGGCACTCGCGCTCGCAATCCGGGAAGCCGTCCAGCGCGACGGCTCGAACGAGGTGCCGAGCACCAAGGGCGTCCTCGCCCTCTAGACGGCTCTGGCCCCTCTCGCTCGCACGTGTACCCACTCGCCCTGTATTTCTACGCATTGACCGCGCACAGAGGGTCGAGAGGTTGCCGTCGAGAGAGGTCGCTTCTGGGGGCTTCGCGGGGCTGCGCGACCTTCTGGCAAGTGAAGTCGCTCTCGCTACCTTCGTAGTCCTCCTGCCTCCTGACTCTACCCCAGCTCCGAAGCGAGCTCGAGCTTTGGAGCACACGATGACGGCTATTTCGCTCCGCTTCGTCGCTGCTCGCGCTATCCGGGCAATGGGGTGCGCTGCGCAACGGAGACGGCTACGACACGGACAAACTAACCTTGCAACGAGTGCACGCAGTGCTTCACAGCACCAGCCCAGCTGGGCCTCCCTCTCCTCCGCCTGCTCCTTGGCGCCGCTTCGCCCGACCCTGCCCAGCAGCGCCGCTCGCACGCTTCACACCCCGCGCTCTTCCGACACCTGCAGCAGTCCCAGCACTCTCCTGAGAGAGCCCGTGCTCTCGCCCGCCGTCAGCACAAGCCCCGCATGGACGCCAGCAGCAGCAGCAGCAGCCTACCCGACCCCTTCGCCGTCGCCGCCCAGTCCCGCCCCCGCCGCTCACACCTCACCGCAAGAGCCCGGGCTGCGACACTTTGTCTCGCTCGCTGCTGCTGCTGCTGCGGAGGCGGACGCGAGGGCGAGGGCGGGGAGCGGACTGGGCGCGGAAGAGGGGCGCGCAAGCGAGGGGCCGGAGGAGCGGCGGGTCGAGGGGCAGACGAGCGCGAAGCCGAAGGTGTGCAGCAAGGTGCGCCTCTGCGGCCCCTTTTCGTCAAAAAGCGGGACTGACGCTGGTCGAGCGACGCGGTTATGTGCGGTGCGTGCGGGAGCAGGGGTGTGCGAGCTGCAAGAGCCGGTGAGCGTGGAGGGTGGACGGTCGAATGCGAGCAGCAAGGTACGGCAGGGTAGCAGCTTGCGAATGCACGCGGGTGCTCCGTGCACGGCGAGCGAGAGGGCGAGTGTGCTGCGGAGAGGCAGAGCGATCAAGTGCGACGGCGGGCTGCACACGGCGCGGGGGCGGGCGAGAGTCGTCGGCAGCACTCGAGAGCACACGCTCGACCGAGCTGGCCGAGGCTGCGCGGCTCTGGCGCGAGTCGGTGCGAGCGAGACGAGGCCAAGCCGGCGAAGGGCTCGTCCGCTTTGTCGATCCTCAGCTGGCCCTCTCTTCGCCGCTGTGCGCCAGGGGAGTGTGCACGAGCACCTACAGGCACAGACTACGACAGCTGCGAGGAGCCCGGCCACCGAAAGGAGCACCCTCTGCCACCCGCTCCTCGGTTCCTCCGTTGACCGAACAATGGCCTACGCAAACGCCCACTACCCGCACAGCTCGAGCGCAGATCTCTACGCCTCGTTCCCCTCCGACAGCCGCTACCCGGCCCCCGCCCGCCCCGCCGCCCGCGACCCATTCGCGACCCAGAGCGACCTCTCGCTCCCGCAGTACCCCTCGTCCTCGTACCCGCCCGCGCCCCTCGGCCCAGCAGCAGGCATGCGAGGAGGCGGCACGTCCGCAGACACGGGCCTCTACAACATGGACCAGCACGCCGGGTCCGCGTGGAGCCTCGACGACGAGCCCATCGCCGGCGGCGGCGCGGGTGGGGCTGCCGGCGCTGCTGGCGCGGCAGGCTACGAGCGCGTGCACCGCAGCGCAGACAACCCCTTCTCGGAAAAGTACAGCAGCAGCGGCGGCGCAGGGGGAGGCGCAGGCGGGCGAGACGGACCGAGGAACTGGCGCAAGTGGATCCTCGTCGCCGCGCTCCTCGTCCTCGTCGTCGGCGGGATCGCAGGCGGGATTGGCGCGTGGCGCGCAAACGCCGGGAGCAGCTCGAGCGGGGGCGGCAAGTCGGGCGGCTTGCAGTTTGTCGAGTGCGTGCGCACTTCCTTTCTGCTTTCGCGCCGGGACCTTCTCAACCTCCTCGTCGTGCCCGAGCGGACCGAGGTGGCGCAGACCCTGCACCTCGATACCTACGCTGTCTGCAACACCCGCTGACCGCATCTCGGTCTTTGCAGCGGCACCGCCAAGGTCGTCAAGTTCAACCCGGACGATCCCTCCCAGTTCGAGCCTGACAGCCGCCTCAAGCGCATCTTCTACGGCCTCGCCTACACGCCCAAGAATGTCCTCGAGGAGTACGGCTGCGGCGCGACGCTCGCCAACGTCACCGAGGACATCATCCTCATCTCGCAGCTCACGAGTGCGTTGCTCGCGTCTTCGGTCCCTCCCTTTCCCTTGTCTGAAGGCGCCCTCCCGCCTTTCCACACTTCCGTGTCTTTGCTCCCTCGACGCGCCGCACTCGTCTGACCTCGGCCCGCTCGCCCCCACTCTCCAGCCCGCATCCGCATGTACGGCACCGCCTGCTCGCAAGCCGACCTGACGCTGCAAGCGATCGCCGACACCAAAGTCAACATGACGGTGTGGCTCGGGACGTACCTTGACCCGAACGGGAACCAGACGATCAACGACCAGCAGACGCAGTGGGCCGTCGACGCGATCCAGAAGCATGGGACGGAGCACATTGGCGGGGTCGCGATCGGCAACGAGTGCGTCTTGATTGGTCTTCTTTCTGGAGGGTGAACTGCTCTCCGGGCAGTGCATGAGCCTGCGGATCGAGGCTGACCATGCGCTGTTCCTCCGGCACGCTTCCTCTGCGTCTCCCCTCGCCTCCCCGCGCAGGTACATCCTCAACCAAGTCGACAACATGAACGTCGCGCAGTCGACCGCCGTCAACTTTGTCCTCGAGCAGCAGGCCGCGTTCCGCACGACGCTCAAAGGCCTCAACCTCGACAAGACGATCCCCGTCGGGACCGCCGACGCCGGCGCGCAGTTCACGGCTGAACTTGTCGCCGGGTCCGACTTTGTCATGGCCAACGTGCGTCTTCTCATTGCGACGGGACTTGCTCCAATTGGAGGAGGAGGAGCGGCGCTGACGAGCCTGGGCTTCACCGCAGGTTCATCCCTACTTTGCGCCCATCTCCCCTTCCGACGGCGCAGCAGGCTGGACCTGTATGTCTTCGCGCTCTGTTGAACTCTGTACCTGCAGCTGCCGGAGGCAGCGGAACGGAGCTCTGCCGCTGACTCGGCGCGGCTCGCCCCTGCAGGGGAGTTCTTCCAGAACAACATTGCCGACCTCGTCGCTGCCGCTCCTAATGCTCCCCAGGGGAGTATTGCAGAAACTGGTTGGCCAACAAACTCGATGACCCCGAGTACCGATCTTGCGCCCGCAACGACGAGCGAGTTGCAGGTGTATCTGGACACGTACCCGTGCCAGGCCAACAAGAATGGGACTTGTGCGTCTCTCTGCCTCGCCTCTCCACCCCCTCACGCAAGATACTGACTGCTGCGCGGCGCTGAGCAGCCTACTACTTCTTTGAGCCGGTGCGTGCTGACGTTCGCCGCGTTGAGTACCGCGCTGACTGGCGTTCTTTCTCTGCCACAGTTCGACGAGCCGGTTCGCTTCCTGCCTTCTGTCCTTCACTCTACTGACTCGATGCTGACCTTCCGCGCGGCAACAGTGGAAAGAGCGCTACGGCGGCGTCGAGCCGGTCCGTCCTTCCCTCCCTCTTCCGCTTCCTCTTCGTCCGCTGACACGTTTAAACTCTGCATTACCGCAACCCAGTACTGGGGCCTGTTTGACTCGAACAAGGTCCTCAAGGACATCACCTTCCCCGACTGCGAAGTCGACTCGGCGCACGCTTCGGGTTGAAGACCCCTCCGGCCCTTTCCCCTCGTCTCGCTATCTTCTCTCGCACACATCTCGCACTCTGCACACCCTCGCTTGCAGCCGCACAGACCTCGCTCGTTCCGCACAGACACTCGCCTCGCCTCGTTTCGCCCTAGACCTTCGCCATCCTCGCTGCACATACCCGTTGTTCATTCCTCCTCTCGCCCGTATTGCTCGCAGCGGGGTGGGTGCAGACACCATCTATATATCACTTGGCTTCTCACTTGGCTCCGCTTGTCGCCCGTTGAGTGGAGCCTGAACCGCCAGGCATGGTGAGAAAAGCGCAAGACGTAGAATGCAGCAAAGCTTTTGCTCTCTGGGCTTGCTCCATGGCGCCTGCCTCTTGACAGCCTGGGCATTTGGGAAGACTCAGCCTGCATTGCTCGTTGGTGGCGGCGGCCTTGTTGAAGGCATGCCGGTGCCCCGAGTCGAAGTGTTCCTGCACAAGCATGCCGTCCAGCTGCTGCAGCCCGTTCTTGATCTCCTTGCGCAGGACAGACGCCGCCAGGGCCGCCATGCTATCCCTGCAGCACTGGTTGTCTGCGCCATAGGGATACCGCAGTGCGTCAGCACTCAAATCTGGTCATGGCCATGGCCAGGCCGGTTGGTGGGCTCACACAGGTCCTGCACAAACTGCCACGCCTTGTTGTCCTTGGCATTCTTACGGTTCTTGCCAAGTTTGTAACCGATCTGCGTGACGATGGCCTGCGTCTCCTCCTTTGAGAGCCCCTGGTCCTGCACAAAAGTGAAATGCGCCAGTGATCAGGCTGCAGCTTCCTGCCAGATTGAGCAGAATTGCTGTTGACCGCGCACAACTGTGGAGGAAGACAGAACGTACACGAGCTAGGCGTCCATGCGAGGAGAGATGTTGTTCTCAGGCTCTTGGGAATCCAAATCAAAGGGCTTGAGGCACTGGTTGCCGTGAACAAAGACCTGCAAGGGGGAAGAGGCGGAGTGGAACCCAAGCCAGGTGTACGTGGCGTTGACGGCGTTGTGCAATGCATAGTGGGCTGCAAGACAATGCAGTCACAGAACGTGGTACGCACACCAAAGGGCAAAGAACAGGCAAATCTTGACATGGGTGTCGGCTGGGTCGCAGTCCAACTTCGGAATTGTCGACTGGAAGTCATCAAACGTGAAGAAGCCGCGCTGCAAAGGGATTTCCAGTCAACAAGGGTCAGTGCATACCGGGAATGGCCCCGCTCCTACCGCCAGGTTGTTGGCAAAAACTAGCATCACGCGCAAGAGAGGCACGCACCTCGATGAAGATTGCAAGGAGTGTGCGCGTGCTCTGCTTTTTGGGCTGAGTAAGCAGCCTGTGCTCTGTATGTCCAGAAAGTGTAAACATGCAGTACAAGGACGCGGCGGCAAGACGCACGCTTGACGCTCTTGCCAAGGAGCGACTTGTGCTGCTGCGGGAGGTCCCGGTTCTTGGTTGTGAAAGTGGCACGCGCGCCGCTGTTCTGCCACGCCTTGCGCAGGGCGTTGCCGTGCGTGGAGGGCATTGGGATACCTGCAAGCGAACAAGAAGAAGGTGGGTCAGGATAGGGGATCTGTGCGGGAGGATGGCCTGTGTCGCCACTTGAGCAAGGCGGCCCGCTCACCCGCGTATGCCTTCACTGCAGTCCCAAGGCTTGTGGCACCGCCGACCTCACCGAGCGAGTGGGCGGAGAGGGAGCAAGGGAGCACCGGCTCGCCCGCGAGCCACGCATGCAAAGAGTCGTAGGGCTCGCTTGGCGCGTCGGGCCAGCAGCCGAGGCGGCTTGTCAGCGCTTTCAGCCTGGAATTGCACGCGGCAAAGTCCACAGTGAGCGGGGGCATGTCGGCGTGCTGCACGGAAGGAAGGAGGTCAGTGTTGAGCAGGCGAACATGGCCACATCCACCGCGGACTGCCAATGCAAAGATGTCATTGAACTTACTACAACGTAGGAAGGCAGTAGCCTCGAGCGCAGTGCCACCCAAAGCGCGGGCAACTTCAGCAGAGACGCCTCGAGCGAGCAGACAAGCAGGAGAGCTTCTCGGTTGGACGTCTCTCGGTGCGCAAACGGCCCGCACCCTGCTTTGCTGGCCTACGGTGAGGTAGTGCACCCGACTACAGGGCAACGCAAACCGCACCACCCCAAGCCCATGTCCGCCGCCTCCTCGTCTCGCCCTCACCCGTCCGACGACGGAGACAACGAGGCAGCGCCGCGATTGATCCTGCGGGGAACGAACAAACGTCCTTGTTTGCCGCACAGGGCGACAAGACGAGCGCGCGGGCGCCCTCTCTCTTCGGCTTGTCGACGAGTGCGAAGGACCCGGAGGAGGGACGGGTCGGCACGCGGGGGCGGTCAGGCAAGGAGAACGAGTATGTGTCGGGCGTGCCAGGCGGGAAAGTGGGGAAGGCGGCGGCTTTGTCAGGCTTGGACGAGACAAAGGGAACCGATGAAGTCGAGGTTGCGAGCAACGATGAATGGGGTAAGTCTGCCAGAATTCACCACGGCCAGATGTGCTGAGCAGTCCTTTGCACTCAGACTCGGACGGAGACGTGGAAGAAGCGGTTGACGACAAGGAGATCCGCAATTTCGAGATTGACGATGCCTTTGCCGTTCACCTCGATTTTCTCACGAAGGTGGTGCAGCCCTTTGTCGAACAGGCGCTGTTAGGTCAGGACTGGGTACGCATTCTCTCACTCTAGCCTACGGAGGCTTGCTCACCATTGATGTTGACAGACCATTCTCATCGCTGCGTGGTTCACTTTCCATTTCCTCCTGAGCGTGCGCAACGACTACCACTTCAGGTGCGAGTGGCAGCGGCGTGTAATCAGCGCGGAGCTGACACACCGACAAGCAGTCTGGGAATTACTTCAGACGGTACGACGCCAATCATTGTCCGCAAGGGGGACTGGGTGTCCTGCTTGTATCGCAAGTTTCTTCTTCAGCGAGATCCGCCGGCGCGTGTGCATTGTTCCCAAGTAAGCGCGGCGTGCTACAGCTGACCGGACTATCGTTGCTAAAGACCAGCGTTGCCGCCCATCTTGATTGCAATTACGGGCACAACCAGCACGGTGCCGCCGCGCCGTGCCAAGCATGGAGACCGTTCTCAACGCAGGAAAGGGCTTATCGATTCACCAGGCAAGACTGCCGGCAAGAAGAGCCAAGGCGCCAGTGCTACGCAGACCGTCTGCATTGCCCTTGCTGGCATTGTTTCCTCTACATGATCATCACTGCCGCATCTCTGCAGCTCTTTCTGCAAGTACATTGGGCAGATGGCGTGTGATCTGAGGAAGGGGTATGGACCTCAATCACCGTGAACTTCATGGACCTGAACTTGACTCAAACAATGTTCTCAAGAACGTCCTTTTCTACAACTGCAAAGTTGATTCGGCGCACATTTCCGGTTGAAGACGCCTCTCCCTCCGGCCTTCTTCCCCTCGTTTCGCTATTTTCTCTTGCACACATCTTGCACTCTGCATACCCTCACTTGCATTTGCACAGACTTCCTTGCTCCGCACAGACATTTGCCTCGCCTCGTTTCGCCTTAGGCCTTCCTTGCTGCACATACTCGTTGTTCCTCCCTCCTCTTGCCCGTATTGCTCGTAGCGGGATGGGTGCAGACACTATCTATATGGCACTCAGATTCTCCTTTCTGCGCTTTTTGCCCGTTCAGTGGAGCCTGGGCCGCCAAGCGCGGTGAGAAAAGCGGAAGACGCAGAAGTAGCGAAGGCTTTCGCTCTCTTGGCGTGAGCTGCAGCGCCCGCCTCTCGACAGTCTGAGCATGAGGGGAGACTCAGCCTGCATTGCTCGTCGATGGCGGCGGCGGCGGCTCATCGTAGTACCGCTGCTTCAGCGCGCGGTACTTTCGCAGCGAGTACATGGCCTCGAGTTCTGCGCATTGCGAGACCGTGCCGCACGGTCAGCTCACGCAACCACAGATCGGGAGTAAAAGCCGCCGACTGCTCACCCTTCTTGATGAACTCTGCCTTGCGCACGCCGTCCTCGAGCCGCGCCGCGTCGTCGCACCCGCTATAGGCGCCAAAGCAGCGCTTGAGCCGCGCGTGGATGCCGTAGTTCGGGTCGGGGTACTCGCGTCCGAGGTAGTGCAGCTGCAGGCGGCATGAGGCGGAGAGGAGGCATCAGCGAGGGGGAGGAGGGCGAGAAGGAGATGTGGGGAACGACGAGGCAATCGGAGGGGGCGAACCTCTTTGTACAGGGCGCGCGCGCGCTGGCGCAATGCTTGTACGGACGACAGCTTGGCTGTGTGCGCTTCTGGGTGCGGGAGAGCGGGGCAACGAGCAGCTCGCCAGTCGAGCGGAACCGACGATCGGCTGGCTCTCCGCTCTTCCCTCTCACCGCCTCGCACGTGGCAGGGTGCACTGCCCATGCCGAGCAAAGAGCAGCTCGACCTCGCCCTCTCGCGCTACCCCGCCGCCCTCGCCCTACGCGCTGCCGCGTCCAAGTCCTCGACGGACCTCGTCGCCCTCTACCAGTGGTACCGCGGCGCGCTGCGGACTGCCGTGCACGAGCGCATCGAGAACGACGAGAAGTCGGAGCAGAGGATCACGCTCGACGAGCTCAAGCGGGTCATGGACTGGAAACTCGCCGTGCGTCTCCTCTCCCTCTCTGACTACTGCTCTTCACTGCGGCTCTCCATCCCCCTCAGCGTGCGAGGGCTGATCAGCCGTCGACCCTCCGCTCGCAGCGCGGCAAGTTTCGCCCGCGACTCCAGGCCCTGATCGCCTCGAACCCGCCTTCAACGCTCGCTTCCGCGCTATCTCGCTGTACCTCCGCTTCTTCGCCACGAGCGCGCCTCGAAGCGCTCTGTACGCTCAAAGCCGTCGGCCCGGCAACAGCGAGCGCGCTCCTCGCGCTGTTTGAGCCTGCACAGGAACCGTTCATGAGCGACGAGGCGATGGAGTTTGTCAACGCTCGGTCGGCGGGCGCAGGAGGCGGCGCGGGCGGGAAGAAGGAGTACACGTTCAAGGCGTGGGAGGCGTTCAGGGCAGACATGCTGCAGAGGAAGCAGGACGAGCGGTGGGAGAGCGTCGAAGAGCTCGAGATGGCGCTGTGGAGCTGGGCCGTATTGTGCAAGTACGGCGGATCGGAGGAGAAAGAGGGCCTGCAGGGTGACGTCGAGCAGGGTGCACAGAAGGACGCACCGACACGCAGCAAGAAGCGCAGTAGCGAGACTGTCGCAGCACTGGAAGACACGCCGTCTCTCCCTCTTGCAACAAAGAAGCGCAAGTCGAGGTAATGCTGTCGTCTATGTTGCGCAATGGGAGAGACACTAGAACTATGCGCGTCTACCGCCGCCTCTTGCGCCCACGCTCAACCGCCTCGCGCAACCCGTCGACCTCGTCCAGGCGCTCGCGCAGCAAGCCCGTCTCGCCCTCGACCGTGCCACCGCGCGCCCAGGCAGTGCGGCTCAGGGGCGCGACCGACATAACCTTGTAGCCCCGAAGGAGCGCCTCGACGCTGTCGGACGGGGCGGCGGTCGAGGATGAAGAGGGGGGCGCGAGGCAGAGCACCCAGATAGCATCGTAGCCGCCGGCTGCGGGGAGAGCGCGGTCAGCAAATTGTGTGCGGCGCAATCACCAGCTTCAAGACGAGCGCGCTTGCGCTACAAGCATTCACAAGACGGAACGCACCTCCGGGAACGCCTGCGCCCACAACGCCCGGCAGCTTGGAGCACTCGTCGAGCAGCTTGGTCTGCTCGGGCGGCTCGATTGGTACGCCGGACGACTCGCCCATGTGGCGAATCAAGTTGCGGACAGCCTGCGAGGCAAGCGAGACGCGGTCAGCTCCTCCGGGCGGCTTGAGATCCGCGGCGTGTACGTACGACGATGTCGGAGGCGGCTCGAGAGAAGAGTGAGGACGAGCTGGACCACTGCACATGCCGGAAGCGTGGTCAGCGATTTGCACGCACGACAGGCTGAGAGCCGAGCACGGCCTACCTCGCTCGCTGGCAACGCCGCCAGCCTCCGCACTTCGTCCTCGTACCCCGCAGGGTCCTCCTTCGCCCTCGCGCTCAGCTCGACGAGCGTGTCCCGCAGCGCCTCGTTGCTCCGCCCCAACTCGGTCCAGACGCGCTGCGCGTCGTCCGGCTGCGCCCGCTTCCACTGCAGCACCTTGCCGACCATGCTCGGAGTGTTGGAGCCTGCGTCGACATCGGCGAGGAGGAGAAGCGTGTGCGGAGGGAGAGCAAAGGGCGAGACGGAGCCGGACGTCGCGGAGGCGGTCCAGGCCGGGTTGAGCGACGGCGAGAGGGCGGTGAGCAGGTCGTTGCCGGCGATCTGGAGTGAGTTCGGTCAGAAGGAGTCACGCGGAACGGAAGCCTAATCACGCGCAGCGCACCTTGGATCCACCGGCCTGAGCCGGGTCGAGCAAGTCGCCCAAGCACTCGACCGCGAAGCGCTGGTACGTCTGGCTGCCGTACACGGCGGCCGAGACGTCGAAGCCGCTGCCGACCTTGCCTTGCGCGAGCGAGTGCACGTACTGCGCGAGGTTGTGCATCAAGTCGAGGGTTGCCGGCTCGGGCGTAGGCAACCGGGAGCTGGGGGCGGATGCGGCGGCGGGATCGGAGGACGCTCCGGTCCAGTGAAGGAGAAGCGCAGAGGTGAGTGAGGTAACCATTGCGGCGGACGAGCCGAGTCCTGTCTTGTGGACATTGCGGATGGTGCAGCCGAGCGGGGCGAAGGGGACAGGAGCGGCGTCCTGCATAGGTGACAGATCCGGTCAGCTGTGTGCTCTACTATCAGAGAAAGCACGACGCACGATGCGGTCCTGCGAGTAGAAGTCGTTGGATCCGACGACGGTGACCTCGAGCGAGCGGAAGGACGCGTCGGGGCGGAGTGCGCTCGCGACCTGGAGCGCGGCGCGGACCGAGAGGTGCACGAACGTGTTGGGCGAGCTGCCGTCGACGGCCACCTCGTCGACGGTCCACTCGGCTGCGGTCCTCGTCGCGCGGTAGCTCCACTCGCCGTCGTCGAACTGCGGGCTGACCACCCGCACCTCGAAGCCGTCCGCGCCCGTCGAGCCCGCCGAGCCATCCTGTACACTCGCAGGCTGATCCTGCACGACCGTGTAGAACCGCGACGGCGTGGAGACGACAAAGCCTTTGTGCGCGCGATCGAGAACGAGGTAGCCGCCCGCGAACAGCACCTTACCCGGGCACGACACGACCGTGGATGCCATCCTGTGCGTGGTAAGAGGCGAGCAGTGCACGCGCGATGCCCGCCTGAGGACGTGGATGCGCGGATGAGAGGAAGTCGAGGTCGCTTCCCCTCGAACGACGCGGATGCGTCGATGCACCCGCCGCTTTTGCTTCCTTCTGGACGAGAGACCACTGAACGCGCATAAAAAGCTCGAATAACAGCTGCAGCTAGCCTGCACCACGCCTTCCGGCCCTGTACCCATCCTGCACCGCCCCCCTTCCTTCCGAGCGCGCTCGCACGAGCCCTCGTCACTCACATTGTACCTGCGCCAGAACAGCGCCGTCGTCGTCATCATTATTGCCCACCTCGCGCGGACCGTTCGCGCTGGCGAACCGCGTAAGCTGCGCTGCCGCGCCTAGAAGGCGAACGAGGGCAGCTCGCTCCTGCTCATGCCCGTGACCAGATCCTTGACCGCCTCGAGCGCCTTGTCGACCTCGCCTTCTCGAGAGCGTGCGCCCGCCTCGGACGCGGATGCGAGACCCGCGAAGGAGAACTGCGCGAGCGGGAGCTGCGCCTTGCTCAGCACGCGTGCAGCCGCCTGCGGGTCCTCTTGACCCTCGCTAGCGCCCTCGACGTCCATGTCAGCGTCTCCACCGGCGTTTTGCTGCGTCGATGTGGCAGCGTGCGCCTTCGACGCGACGTCTGCGAGCGCAGCCATGGGCGTTGTTGCGGGAGGCGGGAGGACGGGCGGAGCGAGCGGCACGTTGGCCGCGGCAGGAGAGGTCGTCTTGGGCGGCTCTGAGGCGGGTATGCCGAAGGAGAAGGCAGGCGCCGCGGTCGCTGTGGCGCCGGTCGTCGCACCGCCGAAAGTGAATGCTCCGGTCGTCGCCGGCTTGGCAGCTCCGGCGGAAGCGGGAGCGAATCCGGAGGTGGTGGGAGCGCCGAAAGAAAAGCCCGAGGTAGAGCTGCCGAAGGAAAAGGCGGGCTTGGCTGACGAGGGGGCAGAGGAAGGAGGGGCGGGCGCGGGGGCCGCGAAGGAGAAAGGCGTTGTCGGCTTGGATGATGCGCCAGCAGCACCCTTCTTGTTTGTGCCGAAAGCGAACGCTGGTGCGGGCAAGTCCTCCGCTTGATCGTCGACAAGCTGGTCCTCCTCCTCCTCCTCCTCCTCCTCCTCCTCCTCCTCTTCTTCGTCTTCCTCCTCCGCCCCGCCCATCTCGGCGTCCTCAGCGTCCGAAGAGAGCTCGACAACCGCGGCAGCCTTTTTGCTCGCCTTCTTGGGCGCGGCAGCGGGCGCCGCAGCTTCGGACACAGAAGGCTTGGGCTGCTCTGCCGGCTTCGAGCGCTTCGACTCACGACGATATTCCTGCACCATGCGATTCACCCGTCAGCAACACTTGCACTTTTAGGGAAACGCAAGAACGTACGGCAGGCATGGTGCGCTCAAGCTGCTCGAGGGGCGACTCCTCCTGCGCCTTCTGCTTGAGCTTCTCGACCTCCGCCGTGACCTTTGATACGCGCTGCGCGGGTCGCGGCGTGGAGGACTTCTGTGTGCACACCGATCCGCCATGTTTGTCAGCCCTGGCGTGCGTGCGACAAAGGCGAGGACGTACCGCTTTGGTCCTGGTCGGGCGACCGGTACCCGCGAGCGCGAGCGGGTTATCGTTGCTTGTGTACGGGTTCAAGATAGCAGCCTTGGGGCTGGTCGACGGCGGTGGGTGCGCCGCATCCTCCTTGCGAATGATGTCGAGCATGAGGTCGGCGGCACGAGTCGGGGGACGCGCCGGCGCGCTCTTGCGTGGCGGCGACGGGGAAGGAACGTCTGCGAGTCGATTGATCAGTCACGCTCACGATCGAGGCGAGTGAGGAAGAGCGTACCGGCCTGGCTGACCTGCCAAAGCGGCGATGGCTTGGCGGGCGTGCTGGTACTCGAGCTAGCACTCGTGCCCGCTAGGTTCGCGCTTGCGGACTTGACTGGGTCTTTCGCAACAATAGCTGGTTTCGCCGGAGCACGCTGCGAGGTGAGCGTACGGACGGGTGCAGGCGAGACGACCACATCGTCGAGCGTCGCAACGGGGATGTCGTCCTCGTCGTCGCGGCCCGTCTTGCGCCGCTTGCCCTCTGAAGCATCCGGACCAGACGAGAGTGCGGCCTCGCTTTGGCTCTGAGACACCCCAGCGATGGTCGCTCGGCGCCTGCGGCTTGAGTAGCCCGCTCCCACGTACATCGGCCGTCGGCGCTTGGACACTGCCGGACCCGTCGCTTGGCTTGACGGGAGCTCGCCGCCAAAAACGGAGCCGGACGAGGATCCAGCCTGTGAAACCGGTTGCGCAAGAGCGTCGGCCGGGTTCGAGCGGAAGTTGGGCGTGAAGGCGGTAGGCACGGATGAATCGCCGTGCGCTGCGAGTATCGCATTGCGCAATGTCAGCGCTGAGACGTGCCAGCGGGGATGGGGCCAGTACGCACCCTGCTGCATCAGGTGCAAGACGCCCGCCTGCTCCACAGGAGTCAGCTGCTCTTCGCCGCGGTCCGCCTTGGCCTGGAAGAAGCGCGCCAGCTCCTGCGTCGCGTGGCTCGACGTGCTGTGCACTGCACTCTCGGCAGTAAGAGCTGACTGCAAGTCGGCGAAACGAGCGTAGCTGGGCGAGCGATCGACGGTGCGGCCGAAGCGCGGCGTGGCGAGTGTGGCGGCGAGGTTGGGCAGCGAGGCGGACGAGGCAAGCGAGTTTGCGGACGCTTTGGAGCCGCTGCTCGTGCCCGGCGTAGGAGAAGGCGGGGCATGGTCGGCGAACTGTTGACGGGGAGATCAACGCGGTCAGCTAGCTGGCCAGCCGGTAGTGCACGCGGTCGACATACTTCTCGTCCGCGAGGCAACAACCTCCCGTGCAGCGCAAAGGCCGCGCCCTCCTCGGAGGAGTCGAGCTCCTCCTTGACGGCAGCCTCGTCGTCAGGCTCGGGCGTCGGTGCCTTGTGCTTGCGCGCAGATCGGAAGGGCGAGACGTAGGAGAGCAAGCTCCTTAGTCGTGACTGCAAGTTTACAGAGCATCAGCTCTGATGCTTTGCGTTCAGCGGAAGTCGCCCGGCTCACTGGTGTTGGCTCAGGCTGCGCCGAGGGCTGCGTCGGCCGCGTGTAGGGCGACTGCCGCCGTGCCTGGCGATTAGCTTGGGTGTTGCGACGCGGCGAGTCGCTCATCGGCGCTGCGGCGGGTGTTGGTGGAGCGAAGATGGTCGCCAGGTGCTCGCGTTCTTGAGCAGGTCAACCGACTCACAACGTCCCCGCTGCCCGCCTTTCAATTCAGTGGAAGGTCTCGTAGCGTCATTCGACTGTTCTGCACTATCGGAAGCGCGCCGTGAGCCCACCAGATTCCGCGGAGAAAATCGTTTCTCCAGACGGTGGATGTTCAATTCCCGGCAACACAGTTCCTCTTTGGGCAGCCAGTAGTGCTTCGTCGGGTCTGTGCAAGCGCTGACACGCCGCGCTCGGATCCGAGAGTGCAGCCTGAGGGAGCAACGTTGGTGTTTGGACTGACGAGTCCCGCTTCGCTTCCGCGTAGGCTCGCTGGCTCTTTACACCGCTCTTGTGAACCCGTCTGCTCTCCCTTCCGCCTCAAATGCATCTTGTGAGTGATGAGAAGGTCTTTCGGCGCCGTCTGCGGCTTAGGGGAGCCTGAGACACCCTCTTGGACGCAGACTTGCCCTTTCGGCACTACCTAGTACTCGCGGGTGCCCAGTGTAGTTCGCCGCCGCCGCCTCCCCGTTTGTACATGCGAAGAAGACGCCCGAGCTGCCACAGGGCGCCAAAAAGAACAGGAACCCCAAGAGCCAGGGACCTCGGTCGACCAAGACAGGGTTCGAACCTGCGCACGCAAAGCGTAACAGCTATCGGGGCATTGCAAAACAGCAATAATTCAAGGCTGTCTCCTTAACCACTCGGACACTTGGCCGCATCAAGGCAGGGCAAGAAACTAGCCGTTTACAAACTAGACAGCCCGTCAACCTCTTCGACTCGGGCTGTGTTGTCCCTGTTGCCTATCTTGGCTGGGTTTCCTTGCATCTCAAGGCGCCTTTGTGCACCCTTGTACCCTGAGAGAAGACCAGGAAGCAAAAACTGGGACAGACAGCCATCAAAGTGCAGGACCTTGACCTTCCGTGGCCTTGCTGCCTGCCGCCTCTGCGCTTGGGTCGGCCAGGAGTCAGGGCCAATGTAGCTGCAGTATGAACTTGTACTGATGATCATGTATGGGCATGGCCATGCCTGCTGCACGGCAAGGTTGGCACACATGGACTTGAAGTGAAGCTCCTGCGCCTTGTCACATGCCTGCAATCTTATAACCTGTCTTGGCTGGTGTCAAGTGTATTGCAGATAGAAAAGACATGCAAGATGTGTGTGGCTGCCTCTTGTATTTTCCCTTGTGCTTCCACGGGAACGCGCTTCTGTGCGACGGAGTCCACACACTGCGCAGTGCTGCACTCTGCTCTCGTGTGGGTCTCACAGAAATTTACTGCCAGATAACTGATGGCAAGACCTCAGAGTGATTTTGCACTTGATAAAGAAGGAAGTGGGGAATCTGCTTGCCTTCCCCCTCCTGCTCTGAGGCTCTCATCTACCGCGTCATGTTGTGTCTGCTCTGATTTTCTCATTTGCTTGCTGCGCGCGCACAGGGCCACAAGGGTGGCTCTCTTGAACTGCAGAGAGTGTGGACAGCACGGCGTGCATCCCACAGTGGGAGCCGTGCTTTGCCAAACGCTGACGCCTGTCTCTCATCAGGAGCACCAACGCCGCGCGCCCAGCGGTGCGGCGAGGTGTCACGCGTGCTAACACGCCTCCAAAAGGGCACAGCAGGCGGTGCCCACACAAGCACTCCTCTGCGCGCGCCTCTCGCTCATCAAGGGTGCTCCGCACAGGCAGATGCAGCAGCGTCGCCTGGCGGAGCAGAATGCGGAGCTGCTCTACAAGGAAGACATCCACGAGGTGCAGGAGCTTGTGAGAAGGCTTGCAATGTGTTGTGCAATGCACGGTCCGCTCCCGCCTCGCCCATCGGTGACAAGCTGTTGAATAGGCCGGACGTAGCTCAAGAGCCACTGGCAAAAGGCTGAGAGTGCTCTCCTGTCTGCTCATGGACATTGTCACAACGCTGACTGACCTTGTCAAGCAGAGAGCATTGTCGAGCTGTCCTCGCTACTTCACGGCCATCCTGATCTCATCAAAGACAGCAGCAGGGAGTACTCTGCAGTCTGCATGGGGCAGGCTGATACTGATCTGCGCTCTCTGGGACAACTTGCTCGCCCATGCCGACGGTCTCATCTATGTTTCGGACCTCATCCAGCTCACCAACACAAGCACAGTCTCCCACTTCTTCCCTCCTCTCTTTGCCTTCACCCACTTCCTCCCCACTCATGTGGCCGTCTGCCTCTTCCTTGCCCCTTTTGAGCCCGCTGCGCCTGACCTACTGCGCGCGGTTTGGGCGTTGTTTGCGCGCGGAGCATCAACAACATGCGCGAGGTGGAGGACCGCCTGCCTGTCCTCACGCCCGAGATGCCCAACATCGGCATCTACCACAACAGCACGGTTGCAACTGCGCTGGACGGGCCTCTGCCAACTGGGACGGGAGGTGCGAAGCGGGTGCGTATGACTGTGGAGGACGGGACGGTGGATGTGTACGCGGGGCAGGCACAGGCGGGCCGCGCGGTGGTAGAGGAGGAGCGCAAGAGGCTTGAAAGCGGGATGGGGATTGGCCGCATACTCAAGCCAAAGAAGGAGCGCGCCCCAGCGGTCTGGCAAGTGGCTGTATGGACTGAAGCATGGTCACCTGGTGTGTCTCACTTACTCCTGCTGTCGAGCCTGAACTAATCACTTGAATACTTGACTGAATAGGCTCAGCAGTCGCGCCTCTCCATTTGAAAGCCACCATCCGCCAGCGCAAAGCTCACCCTCGAGCTGCAAGCAATGCACGCCGCATTGTTTGGCATCCTTGAAAATCCTGTTGCAGGAGCGCTTGCAAGAGCTCAAAGAGGCCGGCCGGACAGTCCTGTTCACATGCAACCAGGACACGCTTGGGCATGCGCGGCAACCCTGGACGTGTGTGCTTGCCTTCATGGACGGCTTCCTGGCCCTGATTTTGCTGAAGCAATGACCTTTGGCCACTGCAGGTGGGCAGTACGCGCTGCCAACTGTTGCCAACCTTGTCCTTGTTGCTGACTTGCCTGTCGCCACCTTGTCAAAGGGCGCCGTGTCAAACAACGCCAAGCGCTTGCCAGTCTACATGTGAAATGCTGAGCATGGCATGTAGGACTAAGTGATGGTGGAGCAATGACTTGGTGCGGCAGTCAGAGCATGGGAAGAAGTCCAGGGAGCTCAGGAAGAAGACATGGGCGGGCAGAGATGTTGGGGAACCAATGAGGGCATCATTGCAGGATGCGCAGAAGAAGGTGCGTCCTCTCTCATTTCTGTGCACCCTTGATCCAAGGCTGCTTGCAAACACAGGCAACTGCAGCACTTGTCGAGAACGGCAGGACAAGGAAATTCTTCAATGCCGTGCTCAAGGACAATGGCTATGCCGTACGTCTGTGGTCATACTGTAACGCGCAGGCATCAGTTGACAGTTGCTGACAGAAAACAGGTGCAGGGCAATCTTACAAGCAAAAAGGACCAAGCGGCTTTGTGACACCCAGCAACGCCTGCCCAAAGCTACCCAAGTTTAGCTGGGCGTTGCTTTAATTCTTAAATGCGGCGGTGTGTGATGGCAACAGTCTCATCAGCAAGGCCAAGACAAATACCGCACTTGTTGAGGGCGTCAACTTTCCCCAGGCTGGCGGATCAATACAAGTTGATCTGGTTCACACCTGCAAGGGCTCCTGGTTCATGACACAAAGGACCACCCTTTCATGTCAAAGTTTTCTGAGCACCTCTTGGTGCTGGGCGCCGGCGCTTGCAAAGGGCCGTTTGTGCAGAGTGCCAGCCACGCTTCCTGACTGAGATCAATGACAACTCTGGTTGCAAACGCATCAGACTGATACCGTAGACTGCACTGCCAGCAAAATGGTAACACCGGACAAAACGAAGGCGTGACTGGGGATCGAACCCAGGTTAGTCGGAAGTGCTCGAGTCAGAACCGACTGTACTAACCACTATACTATCTCGCCAGGATGACCGCGGCGGTTGTCTTAGCACATAGATTCAGTTTTACACAAGGCTGCCAAGGCCAATAGTGGTGCAGCGGATATTTGCTGAAATGGTGGCATTTCACCTCAGTTTCAGGTGGCGGGAGCAGCACCTGCCGCTGTGCTGCTCTGGGTGCCGATATGTGGGGTAGTGGCAACCTGAGCCAATGAAAAACCTACAATGAGCTCTGCAGCCTCTCCTGTGCTTTTCTGGGTCCTTCACCTGTTCTATTGGAGTCTGTATGTAGTACCCCTTGACAGAGTAAACCGCCCTGGAAGAGGTGAGGCAAATGAGCAGAAGACACCAGAAGAAGAGGTCACCTTGCTGTGCCGTGCCCGAGGCTCCCTCCCGCTGCTTTTGACTTCCCCCTCTGCCACTTTTCAGGCTCTCATATATGCTGTAGAAAGCTTGGGAGAGGGCATTAGGTACTCTGCAGTTGCCAGACTGTCAAAAGAGGCTGTTCAAGAGCTGCTATCCGCCCAACGCGCGCCGCTGCCAATACCAGTGCCGCTGTTGGCTTTTCAGCCTGAGTCTGACGCATTCATAACAATCAGAAGAGGACCATGAGTTTTCCTGTCAGCATGCATCAGTCTCTGAAGAGCCAGATTTGTGCATAGAAACCAAGATACACAGATCCTCAAGTCAGATTGAGGCTCATGAAGTGGCCTGGTCATTTTCTGCGGATCAAGCAACACACCTCTCTTCTTCCAGGCAGAGGCAGCAGCACCTGCTGCTTCACCAGTCTGCCTATGCCCAGATGCACCTTGAGAGCAATCAGAGAATGCGCAAAAAGGCTCCTGCAGGCTTTGCAGCCTTTCCTTAGTTTGTGCAGGTATTCCAGCTGCTCAGCAGAGTGTTGAGTGCCACACAACAAAACAGAATACCCTACAAGAGTGACCTAGAGATGGGCTTTCCCGATTCCCCAAACTTCGGGGTTTGGGGCCCGAAGGTTTGGGCGCGTTCGGGAAATTTGGGAGGGCCGGTCCCGAACCCAAACCCGAACAAGCGAAGCGAGCAAAATGCCCCAAACGAAGCATTCGGGGGCCAGGAGCTGCTCTAGAGGGTGTCTGCAAGTCCTTGCAAGCCTGCTATGCAGTTTAGAGAGTGCTATATAGTGTCTACAGCCTTTTTGTGGCCTTTGAAAGGCGAGGGAGAGGTGGCCTGCCCAGCCGGTACCCCGCATTCTGCTGGCCCTGGCCCTCCTCTCTCTCTCTCTCCCTCTTCCAGGTTGCTCTTGGACTGTGAGATTATGCACGACTGCATTGCAAAGGGCTGTTGCGCATCTACAACTGTCTAAGAGCTTGCCAAAGAGAGAGGAAGCCGGCAAGCCAGCTTTCAGCTCATTCTGATTGGCTCCTTGCTGCCCGAATCCCCAAATTCGGGCGTTTGGGACCTGCCCAAAAATAGCCCGAACCCGAATGGGCTGAAGCCCATCTTAGCCCCCCGAATCGGGGATTGGGGGGCTTCGGGTTCGGGCTGCCCATCTCTAGAGTGACCTGCAGTGCCATCTTTGTACTGTTCCTTCTGCCGCTCCTCAAGCTGTCCCAGATGCTATAGTAAGCTCAAAGTTGGTTAGTAGGTGCTTGACAGGACACATCTGGAAAGGGGCAGCAGGTGTTCCAGAGGCATGCCGCTGCTGCTGCTCTGTCAACAGCGTGTACTGCTGCAACCCCACTGCAGCTAGCTACTGGTGTCCACAGCCCTGGTGCTTGTATGACGTTCTGCCCTCATGGAGTTTATCAGTGCAGGCACAAGCTAGACTTTGGCTGGGTAAGGGAAAGTGCCGGGTAGCAGCCGCTAGACTCTTGTCGTTGAGTGGGTGTATTGTTTTGTATCATCACAATTTTGCTGTAAATGACGCAACAATGCACAGCTGCAGCTGTTGCAAGCACAATTGTAATGCTGCCAGCTAGGTCAACGGCAGCATTGAGAAGGCAGGGAGCAGGAGCAAGTTGGTCATTGCGGTGGCAGCCATGCTGGCGGCAGGGATGCAGGTAGGCTGGAGGAGAGAAAAAAACACCGCTGTTGACAATATTTGGAATGAAGTTGTGGTCCAGACAAGCAGAATACTAGTCAAAGCTGCCAAGAAGTTGGCTGAAATACGGCCTGGTGCACAGTAGAGGTGGGACGCCCCAACGGCAACCCCCAAACTGTGCAGGTTTGGGTGCGGGCTTTCAGGGCTTGAGTGCCACAGGCGCCAGTTTGGGTGCGGGCAGGTCCTGAACCCAGCTGGCAGGGGGTCGGGCGCCCAAATGTTTGGCAGTTTGGCAATCACTAATCTTGCAATATTGAGCCCATTTTTCAGAGCTATAGATCACAGCACAAGAGTTGACCAGCAACAAAGCTGTCTGCAATGTTCAGAAGAGCAAGTGAAAGCAAGAGACTCTGCAGAGAGCGGTTTCTGCGCTTTGAGAAGGTCATGCAATGCAGAGAGACAGGTTCCTGTGTTTGCCAGCTTGTAACAGCTTTCTGTAGAGTGCAGCAGAGCTTGCTGCAGGCTTCTGCATCTGTTTGAGCTATCTCTCAGCTCTCTCTCAGATTGTCTGGGCAGCTTCTGCAGTTTGAGACTCAGTCAGCTGGCTCCACAGGAGCACGTCTGGGTTCGAGCTACCCAGCACCCCAACTGTTTGGCGGTTAAGCCAGCCCGCACCCATACCTGACCCTGTGGTGCAGGCCTCCCACCTCTAGTCTGCAGGTGGCGCCAGCAGAGGTCAGGCTGCACCTGGAAGTCTGTGGCAGCTGGGCAAAGCTGCTGCGTCCCACTTGCATGAGCCCATGCACAAGCTGGACCAAGACAGACAAGGACATTCTTGAGGTCCGCATGCTGGGAATAGAAGAGTTTGTTGCTGCAGCTCCGGAAGCGCAGCCTTGTATTGCCCTCCGATTGTCCTCTCCGGTTGCCTGTGCTGATGGTTCAGTGATCTTTGCGCAGCAAGGCCAACAGGGCTTGATTTTATCTGAATGGTTCCACAATTCTCAGCTGATGCCCTTTCGGTGGCTGGTTCATCTCCTGCTACTGTAGCTCCGCTCTTGCGCTCCTTTTGCGGCTTGCTCACCTCAAGACTCAGACCCACATACACTTATTGCTGCACCTCCGGCGGCGCAGCCTTAAGGTTGCCCTCCGGTCGTCCACTCCCATTCCCTGTGCTGATGGTGCAGTGGTCTTTGCGCGGTAAGGCCAGCAGGGCACAATTCCCTGTGGAATAATTCCGCGGCCTCTCCTTTTGGTCGCGGGTTTGGGCCCCGCTGTCTCCTCTCTTTTGCCGCTCGCACCCCCGAGACTTAGATCCCCCTCCCCTCTCGTTGCCCTCTCCTGTCTAGGCGGACCTCCTGCTCTCCCTCGCGCTCCTTGTCACTCTGCGCCTAGGAGCAGGTCCGTCTCGCGTTTTGTTCCCCCATCTGTTAGCCTTGCATTGCTAACTTGCGCTTCTTGTTACTCCACGCCTAGGAGCAGCGAGCGATAGGTTACGAGCCCGACCGAATTTTTTCACGCCCGCCGCACGCTCCCCTCCGCCGCGCCCATCATGGTGCCCTCGCGCCCCACGCCCTTGCCGTCCGACTCTCACCTCCGCGGTGCGGACAATTACAACATTTGGGCTATCCAGATACACGCCACTGTTGGCGCACCCGCCTATCGCGTGATGACCGGCAGCTCCATGCGAGCCGCGTCTGACGGCAAGGGGGGGGGG
>NW_027481360.1:0-34345 GCF_050403205.1 Rhodotorula paludigena
GCAGCTTCCATCACCTCGAAACGGGCACCTATGTCGAATTCGATCCAGCAGACCCAGGGCTTTTTGCCTTTCGAGGCGTCGATTCTCACGTTGGTACTTCGGCAACTCTCGCACCCGCGTATGCTCCGAACTTAGACCACGTTTTTGCTCGCTGCGTGGGTGTGGCCTACCCTTTCGCTCTCGCAAACACGGCCGACCCGCCAGTTGCGATTGACGCTCCCTCCCTGGTGCTCAACCGCGGTGTCGTGCGGGCAGGCGCCTCCTCGCTGCCGCTTCTCGCCGACCGACCCCCGCCTGCATCAGCCGGCAGCCCGCTGGCCCGCGATCTCCTCGTTCTCGTCTCTCGCGCCCGCCGGGCTTTCACCGACCATATCACCGCACGCTTCCGACAGCGTCACGGCGTAGGTGGGACTGCGGCGTACGACCCTCTTGCTCTAGCCGACCTGCGACGCGAGGTCGTCGTCGAGACGACGCAGCAGCTGGCCAAGCTCGGGCGGGACTGGGCCTCTGAGGTCCGTCTTCAGGCCGCCATGCTTGAGCTCGACCTCGCCGACGCACGTGTCGAGCCTGCCATCTCCGCCATCGCCGCACGGGGCCACCCCTTTGCACCAGATGGGTCGCCCGCCCTCAGCTCGGCATGCCCGAGCCTCAACGACTACGACGTGGCCGAGCTCCGCAGTGCCGAGGTCGAATCAATAGCACTCGCACGCGTGACGTCGAAGCGGAGCATGGGCGGTGTCGGCACGTCAAGTGCTCGCGGCACACTATACGTGCGACTTCGCGGGTGGGAACCTACGCGCACCAAGATCAAGTGCGTCGGCGGCGTGAGCGAGACGGTTGGCGTAGGATGGACGGTCGCCTCGAATCGTTCAGCCCCCATTGCTCCGCCCGTCCCGCCTCTCCGCCTCGACGGCACCATCTCGCCCATCTTTCCTCTCCATCTCCGCGACCTGCACAACGAAGTCTCGCTCAGCGAACTCGATGCCTACCGATCCAGCCTCGAGCGCGTCTCGACGCTTCCTTCCGATCAGGAGCTGCTACCGGTTATCGGGCCGTCATACTCCACTCTTGTGCCTTCCACTGCCAGGTTGTACGTCGTTGTTGGCCTCTCGCTTTGAACCGCGCCTGACCTGCTCGCGTGCTTTGCGCAGCCTCTCCGCATTTCGTCCATCCCTTCCGACCCTCTCGATTCACGAAGGCCGCCTATACGCCAAAGCGATCGATCCTGCTGCCCTTTCACGTGCGGAACGGTCATCTGCAACTTCTCATGCCTCTCGCCAGAGTCGCCCGGGTGCCTCTCGCAGCGCAACCGGCCGGAGCGCTCCCACGTCGTCGAGTGCATCTGCCCCGTCAGCACGCCGATCTGGTCAGCCAGCAAGCAAGGCCACCAGTGCTCAAGGTCCAGTACTTGACGAACATGGACGCGAGGTGCGCCTCTTCCGCCGATACTGCGAGTCCAGGTGGTAACCGCTCATGCAAAATGCAGCTTTTCGCCGTTGCGCCGGTCTCTGCGGTGCGCACTACGTCTCGCTGTCTGCTACTGCGGCTGACTGACATTGTGCTTTCAGGCTCGCGAGCCCGAAACCTTGGCATCGCGAGTTGCGCAGCGGGTTTCAACAGACCTCGTCACGTTCAGCCAAAGCTTCTCCTTCTCGCCCGCTCTCGCCCACGAGGTGCTGCCCCATGGCGCCCTGACAGCACTTGCAGGCACCATGAGCGCCATCGCAGATGCAGTTACCGCAAGTCGCCCGGTGTTCGACACATCTGCTACCGACTCGCGCGGACTGTCGAAACTCGTCAGTCTGGCCGGGCAGCTTTCCCCGCTTGTCGTTGTCTCTTCGTCGACAACGTACGATACCCTTTCCGCTGTCGAACGCGCCGTTGCACTCGACACACTGGCCACACTCGGCGATGTCATGCTGGCCTCTTGGCCAGTCCTCCGCGCATTGGCCGCGACTGCCGAGCGCATGGCTGAGGTCTCCCATACGGAGCTCGCATCTTCCGTCGATCCGGACTGGCTGTCGCGCATGCGCCAGCACCTGCGCAAGTCGCCGAGCGATCCTCCGACCGCCTTTCACCTGCCCGCCAACTTCGCGTCCAGCTCGTCCTCGCACCAGGGCTCCAGCTCGTCCTCCCGGCAGACCTTCCTACTTCCTCCGCACGACCTTCCAATCCGCGCAGGGACAGCGACTTTCGTCCCCGCCGCGACCGTCGTCCTCTCGCACCTCCTCCTTGCCTCGCTCGCGGCGCCGACACATGCTGTCGACACGAGCGACAGCTCGCTCTTTCCGCCACCGTCTTCTGGGTCGAGCGCACCAGATGCTGCTCCCCTGGCCGGCCCTGTGCTCGCGGCGCAATCAGCAGCTGCAGCATCACTTCTGCACGAGCTAGGTCGCCTGCACAGCCAGGTATTCCTGGCGGCTGCTTCGCGCCGCGCATTCGGGTCCTCAGTCATCTTCCTGTGCGCCGACTTTTCGCGCCTCGTCCTCCGCCCAGACTCGTACTTGAGCGACACGATGCGACCGCTGCGCGCGAGCAAGGGCTCAGCCATCGCGCCCTCGACTGCAGCCGGCTGGGAGGGTGGTTTCCTCGATGCCGCTCGGCGACCCGAGGTGAAGGAGGCTGTGGCCGGCCTGGTCGCTGCATGCGCCGAAACGGTCTTCGCCGTCGTCCTCGCGCACCCGCCCCCCCTCTCGCCCGGCTCGCCCGCATCATCTGCGCCAGCGGATACTCCTGCAACTCCAGCAGCAGCAGCAGCGGCTGGGCGGTACCCCATCTGGAGCGAGAGCAGAGTTGCTCCGGCCGCCCGTGTACCGGCAAAGCGCAACGCGCCGTCCGACGGTCAGGCGCCTCTCGGTAGGCGTGAAGGTTCAAAGCGCCGGAAGGGTGCTGGTACAGTCACTTCGGCTGTGCCTGCCAAAGAGCCGCGGCGGGTTCCGCTGCCCCCGATCGATACGCCCTTCGAGCCCATCGCCTGGCACCGTCAGCTCCTCGCCACTTCCACTTACCCTCTGTCTCTCTCGTCGACTGCTGTCACCAGCCTTGCGACCACCCCAGACCTGGCTTTCTGCCACCTCGGCATCGAGAACGAGGGCCCGCCTGCATCTGTCCCACCGGCGCACGTTGTGGCGCGGGCCAAGCTGGACCAGGCGCGCGAGAACGGCCTCTCGCTCAACACGATCGCCGACCTAGAGAAAAAGGTCACAGGTCTAGGCGACACCCTGAGTGCCGCAGCCGACTTTGGCTATCAACAGCGACTTGCTTGGGTGCGTGAACTTAAGGGAATGCTTCCATACAGCCGCTCACTCTTGGTGTACAACAGCTCAACCTGTACCTCCTTGCTTCACTTGTTCACCTCGGAATCACGAAGCTTAGCAGTTCCGAATTCGGCAACAATGAGGCCGTCTTCTCGCTCTTTACCAGAGTCGTCTACAAGTTTCACGAGCTGCCGGACAAGGTGCGTGTCTTGCTCGCATAGTCGTGGCTCTCTAGAGTGGGCACTGAGACTCTGCACATGCTCGCAGCTCCTCTGGGCGCGTAACCGGGGCCCTGGTCGCGTTCTCTTCGCCTCGACGCTCCACAGCTCGCTCACGCCTGCGCCTGTCAAGGTCGCTCTCATGTCACTTGTCCGCGGCACGCTCTTGGGTTCAACGCCGCATATGTACCGCCTGCTCGCCGATGCCGCTGTTCCGACAACATACTGGACCTTTCGCAACTTCCTTCGCGATCCCGCAGTGTCCGCCCGACGCGGCGACGCTGTTCATCGCTCCGATTTGGGCAATCCAACCGTGTACGGCAGCGGGACCAAGATCACGTACAACTTCGCGCCGCAGTACTACCTCTCGGCGCCGGGTCTCGCGCGAGCCTTGGGGTTCCAGCATCCGTGTGTTTCTCACCCTTGACTATGCGCCTTTTGTACTCAAGACTGATTCCACTTCTGCAGCGCCACCTCGCCGCCCAATGCCGCCGCACCCGCCGCAACTTCCTCCACCGCGCACCTCCCACCTTCGCAACTTGCTCCGCCACCCTCGCCGCTACTCTCGTACAGCGAGGCACTCAAAATCATCGAATGCGGCTTCCTGGGCTCGACTGGCGAGATCGAGCTTTTTTCCAGCTCGGCGACGCAGGCGTACAAGGCTGCGCAGGGCAAGAAAGGGCACGCGCCCTGGGAGGCCGCGCCTCCCGATGGCGACGAGACGCTCGAGTGGGAGCACGAGCGCTACCAGTCCGGACGCGACTCGTTCGGCAATGCCTGGGCTCTGCCGCAGATCAAGGGCGATCTCACCAGCACTCTCCTTGCCGGTGCGACTTCCTTTCTCTGCCCGCTGCTGTCTAATCTGACGCTTCCTGCACTGCAGCCGACTTTGCGTACGCTGGACTGTGCCAGATGCCGACCAAGGCCGAGTACGCCGCGCGGATCCTCGCACTTGGCAAGGGCGGCTATCGCGGACTCGTCGAGCTTGGCTTCATTGCGTCTGCCGGCGCCAATGCGTTTGAGTCGTTTGTGACGCACATGCGGGCATCTTGGGCAGACGGCGGAATGCACAGCAGCGTAAAGCAGGTGCGTTCGACTCGTCTACTGCTCCACTTTGCACCTCTGGCGCATCTGACCCTTGCTAACACAGGCGCTTGCGGCGAACGACGTTCACCTGGATCTGCCGCACCTGGAGCATCTCCTGTGTAAGATCGGACGACCGGAGTGGCTCGCCTTTCTCAAGGATGCAGACTTTGCACTCCTTCTCAAGCTTGCGCCCTGTATCATCAACCTTTCCGCGCCCACGTGGGCAGTGCATCTTGCTGCAGCCAACGTCTAGGTGTCTCTGTATTCCGTGCGTTGGGATGACACTCCTCTCACGTCTCGACTCGACAGACTGGATGCTGACGCAGCTCTACCCTCTGCAGGTGTAACAGTCTGGTCGCCTGCAATTCGTGTATCCCGGTCATTTCTCATGTGTGGCCAAGGAGCAGGAAGTAGAAATGGCTGGCCATTGGCGTTGCTGCCACTCTGTTGCTTCGGGGCGCCAACCTCACGCACATTGTCCTCAGCGAGCCTCTCACTCGCGATGGCCCCCTCCTGGCGGACCCGGTTGCCTTGCGTCTGTGGCTTTCTGCAGCGTCCTGAAACTTCCTTGGTACCATACGGGGAGACCCCGTCATCAGAGCAGGGTTCGTCCTTCATCTCCCCCTTACCCCTAACCTCCGCGGGATCTCCGACCCCGGCTGACCCTGCTCCCTCTGCTCCTCTCCCTTCCCCTTGCCGGCCAGGCTTCTAGACGCCTCGGCAGACACCCCGACCCATAGTCGCCGCCCACAATGGGCGTCGACGGCTTCACCCAGCTCGCCGTCACGACAGAGTCTCTCGAAGCTCTCCCCGTCCAAGGCAAGGGTCCACGAGCACAGGGAGAGGCCCTCGGCGCAGAGGTGGCTGCAAAGGGCGTCCACTGTGCGTTCCCTCTGCTGCGGTCGAGTGCAGGATCGAGCTAAGCAAACCCACTCGCAGACCTCCTCGTCGACGGCACGAGTCTTGTCGGTGGGATCAAGAGCAAGTACGAGCAGAAGCTGTTGAAAGGACCGCTCCGCAAGATCCTCGCTCCCGACCACCCAGCTCTTCACGCCCAGTCGGCCAAGTACCTTCACGACCTCCTCCAGCCAGTCCTTCGTCGCTGCCGCCATGTCAGTCTCGTGGTCTGCTTCGACGGCCTCGAACGCCCGAGTCTCAAGCGCGCCGAGGTCCTCAAGCGCGACACAGCGTTCTTCGCGTCAGTCTTTGCCGCGTACGACAAGGCGGTAAAGAAGGCGCAGAGGAAGGGCACGGACAAGGTGGAACGGCTGGAAGGTCTTCGCCAGCTTCCCGGTTTCACCCCTTCCGGCAGTAGCGAGCAGTCGCCAGGCTGGACGGGTGGAATTGCGGCGACAGGAGTCGAGGCGCTGTCGGCAAGTGTGCGTGTATGCTTCTGCTCGCATGTTCGCCATTCGAAGCTAATCCGGCAGCTGCGGCGCAGTCTTCGCCCTCGGCCAAGTGGCTCCGCGCGCACGCCACGCTCGTCGATGCGCCGCAGGAAGCCGACCCGTTCATCGCCTCTCTCGCAGGCCGTCTGGCTGGTCTGCCCGCCGAGTGCCCTCCGCCTTCTCTCGCCCACCTTATCTCTCCAACTCTCCCACTCGGCAAGGTCGACCACAGCAAGCTCATCACCCTGCTCGGGCCTGGGCTCGTCATTGATACCCCCGACACGGTGGTGACCCTCAGCAATGACGCCGACGTTCACCTCGCCAGCACCTCGGCGACCAGTCGCTTCGCCATCTCGCTCCCACGCACCAAGCGCGGCGCCCAGCTCTACCGCTTTGACCGTTTGGCGTTCGAGCAGTGGCTCGGCATCGAGGCGCAGCCGCACATGCGCGCCAACATGGCACTCTCGCTGGGCCAGGACTACTTCATCGGTGGGATCAAGGGGCTCGGCCCGGTGAAACTGGCACGAGAGGACGGCATCGTTCGCGACTTTATCCAGGTCAACTGGATGGAGGCGGTCGACCACGACCGCACGGAGGCCGAGGCCCTTTTCGGTCGCTATCGCCTCGAGCTCGCCAAGCAGCGCCTCGCCCTCTCGGAGGCCATGACGGCGCACCAGTGGGCTCGCAGCTGCGCCATCTTTCTCGGCGTCTACGACAGCGAGGGCATCCTGCGAATCGACCTCGCGCGCGAGGCACATGCCCAGGTCCTCTCGGCTCGCTCGGCTGGATCCACCCCTCCTCAGCCTTCACCGCCAAGCCCATCAACCTCGGCTGCGTCTGCGCGCCCGCCCGCTGCACCCTCGTGCCAGCCTCCGCCCCGCCAGCGCACGCATAACCTCCGCGTCTCGCCTCAGTCTGCCCTCAAGTTCAAGCTTAGGCAGCGTGCTCGCCCTCCTCGCGAGGGTCCGGTCAATCTCGTACTGCAGAGGGTCTACCGCCGCGCGCACGAGCTCGGCGTCCAGCATCGCACCTTTGCCGGCTCGCCGCTTGCTGCGCTCGACTCGCTCATTTCGACCCAATCCGCCGCGCCGCCCCGGCCTGCCCGCCCGCGCCAGCCTCCCCAGCCCAGGGCACCGCGCACACAAGGTGTCAAGACCCCAGGTGTCCAGCAGAAGCGGGTCGAGAAGGCCGCAAAGAAGGAGCAGGGCGGTTCTTCCACGACTGCACCATCAAGTCGCAGCAAGGATCGTCTCATCAACTCGGCCCCGACTCGCTCGATCGCCCTGCGTCTTTCCACCGCCTTTCGCGAAACGGCTCTGCGCCGAGTCGCCGAGCTCGCGCTTGCCCTCCTCCGCCCTCTCTACTCCCTCGCCGTTCCCTCGCTCGTGTCGGCATCTCTCTCCCGTCGCCAACACTTCCTTCCCTTCTCTGACTCGACCATTCGGCTCTACGAGGATCCGCAGAACATTACGACGCTTGCGCAAAAGCTCCTCGCCAAGCTCATTGACCGCAAGCCTGCGACAAACTCGAAGCGATACTCTGCGGTTCAGCAAGCGTACGGCGAGCTTGGCGCAAACTCGACGGCGCAAGAGATCGAGCTCTGGTGGAGCCAGCGGGCGACCTCGGGCCAGGATGCTGACGAGTTTGACGGAGTGAGTCTCCCCTACGAGTGGAACAGTTCGAGTCACACACGAGGTTGACAGTTTCTCTACCCTGCTTAGCTCCTCCCGCAAGACCGTACCGCCGTCCAGCACGTCAAGCTGGTCCTCGCGCTTCCCGATACCATCAACAACCTCCTCTCTGCGCCTCTTCTGCGCGACGCCTTCGAGGAGCTTGTCCAGCAATACTCGACGTCGCTCTATGTCGCGCAGCAGGCTCGCCCGCGGCAGACCATGCTCGAGGTTGTCACACGGTTCTTCAGCGAGCCCGACCGCGTCATCAACACGATGCAAGACCTCGTTGCCGCACACGCAGGACAACTGGACGTCATGCTCACCGAAAACGACCTGGCGCCGTTCGCTTGCTCGGCATCAGATCTCCCAACGCTTGCTGCATTCCTGTGCAGCAGCTGCGACCGCGCCTTCACGCGCATCGTCGACATTGTCCACGACCTCGTCCTCGCCGCTCCCCTTTCTGCAGCTCGCGCACTTTCGGTTGCAGAGCACGTCATGGCCGACGTTGCGGCCCGTGTCCGACTCGTCCTCAGCTCAGTCACTGCCTTCAGCGACGTCGATCTCGATCGCATGAGCGATGCGCTGAGCCGCGCCTCGACCATCCTCTTCCTGCACGTCGCACAGTTGTCGACCATGGCTGTGGCGCTTGCCGCTGGTCGCAGCTACGATGATGCGCACGCGCCGCCATCCTGCAAGAGCGGAGGACCGGCCATTCAGGGCCAGGACTCTGCCTGGCGAGATGCACGTCACGAGAGGATCGCGCCGCGGGCAACTCTCGGTCACTCGCCGTCTGCACTGCACGCCTACGACCAGTCGCACTCGGGATCGAGTTACAAGACGGGGTGGGCTTGGAAGGAGCGCGAGCGTCATGTCGAGGAGGCTATCGCAGCCGCATTGGACGCCGCTCACGGGTGGGAGTGGGGCAGGCGGGCAGAAGTGATGAGGAGCGGGCCAAGCGAGGATCAACGTTCGAAAGAAGGCGAGGTTGTCGATGGTGGCAGGGACGAGGACCAGCAGGAGGGAGAGGGCAAGGACGACGACGACGACGACGACGACGAGGAGGATGAGGACAAGAGCCAAGGTGCCTCCGAGTCTTCAGCGCGCGTCAGAGGAGCTGCGCGGAAGGCACCTGCAGCCTCGCTTCGCGCCGCCCTCGAGGGCAACGCGAAGATTGCCACGTCCAGCTCGAGCGCCTCGTCCTCCCTCCTCTCTTCATCTGCCGCGGTACATCTGGTCGACCTGTTGCGCCACCGCCTCGCCAATGTGCCCGCTCCCAAGGGTCAGCCCCTCGCCGACTGTCTCGAGTATTCCTCCAGCAAGCTCTTCATCGTGAGTTTTGGCTGCCTTTTTCCTCGTTCGAGGTCTCACATCTGACGCTCTCCGCCGGCAGGAATGGGCACCGCAGCACTTGCCTTTCACCTCGACTTCGTTCTCGATCGTTCTTGGCGATGTGCTGAGCCGCATCGACAACTACCGAGCCGCGCTCATGAGCTTCAAGACCGAAGTACTCCCTCGGCTCTCATCCGACCACACTTTCGCCGGACTCGACCGCGACCACCGCACTCGCTGGCGCAGTATTGCCGACATGTCGTCAACATTCTTTGCCCACGGGGACGACCAGTCTTTCGCCAGGGACACCAACTTCTACCGCACGCTTGAACAGGCTGTGACCGTCATCTGCGCGACTTGTGCGCCCGCTCCCTCGGCGTTGACCCGCAAAACGTCTACCCTCTCGGAAGCCGCCCAGCAAGCCCGCGTCCCCTGGATGCACAGAGTCTTCCAGGCGCTGCCCCGCTCGATCGTGCCTGCCGGCCATTTCACTTTCGATGACACCACGCTCGTCGTCCAGCACCTCCGCATCGACCTTTGCAGCCGTCCATTTCTTGACAAGGTCTATGGTACGCTTTGCGTTCGTGTCAATGAGCAGTCTTACGCATAGTCACCCTGGTCTACGCAGGTGCGACAAGCGTGCCATCGCCTCTCACTGTCGGTCGCCTTCTCACCGACCTGTCGACAACCAACAAGCAGGACAAGAAGCACCTCGCTCAGCTCACAACGCCGCAACTTCAGATCACCAACTTCCTCGACTCGAAGGTCCTTCGCCGCGTCATTTCCCTCCACGTCCTTCCCTCGCCTCATCGTCCGGTCAAAACGCAGCTCCCCGACATCCCTCGTCTCTCCGCAGGCTCGGTTGCCACACTCGAGAAAGCGCGTGCAGCACTGGGTCTCGAGACCAAGGGCTCGGGCGCATTTGACAGCGGCACTACCTTCATCGGCATCGACGAGGGCAAGTGTTACCCGTTTGCAGCAACGGCGCACGAGGTGACGGGCAAGGATCCGGTCGGCGGACGCGTTCCGGGAGCGCAGTCTCGCGCCGTCCTTGTCGGCTCCGGCTTCTTCGCCGCCGAGCAGTCTCGCGGTGCTGCAGCGCAAGCGCAGCACACATCCGAGGGCAAGGAGATCTGGAGTCCCTCGGCATCCGGTACGCTGTGCACCATGCTTTCAGGCCCGCCATGCCCATACTGACTTGGCCATCTCGCCACGTAAACAGGCCTTTCACCTTCGACTCGCCGTCTCGCCCGCCTGGGCGCTGTCGCGTTCGACGCGCTCGTCCCGCCGCCGCTCGTCCCGCCGCCAAGTGCAGCACTCGCTGTCAGCCGCAAGGTCGTCATCGTCATTGGTGATTCGGGACAGTCGCTGTACACGCATGGCCAGCACGGGCCAGACAAGGCCGGCCAGATCACGAAGCACTTTGTCCAGCACGCTCGGAGCCGCCCCGACATCAGCATCACTACCGTCATCGTTTCCGAGAGCCGTTCCTCGACCGTGTGCCCTCGCCCCGAATGCCGCGCCAAGTCGCCTGCCTTGTGAGTCCCTGAGTGACATCTGCACGACTGTCTTAAACTGACTCTGCTCGACTGCGCAGGCTTAAGGAGTATCACGTTGCGCAGGGCCAGACGCTCGCGAAGAACACGTTCAAGCGCGTGCTGTTCCACCCAGAGTGCAGCCGCACCTACCATCGCGACCTCGCCGCCGCCTCAAACATTGCGCAAATCGCTTACACGCTTCTCAAGACGGGCGAGCACCTCTTCTCGGAGGACTTTGCGCGCAAGCGTGGGCTCGAATGGGCGCCAAAGGGGAACTGATTCGACTTGTTGTAGCCTAGGTAAGCTCACAGTCTGCACGTGCTCCTTTCCTTGCGACCTGGCTCACCCACTTCGGCTCGCAGCTGTATAATCACGCCTGCATGTTCAGTCCCGTTTGTGCACCTCTTCTGCGCGTGTTAATTCAATCAGGGAGATGCTCGGCTTGGTGCAGGCACGGCAAGCCGGCTCCGCACAGGCTCTCCTGTCTTCTCATCAGGTTGGGGCAACTCGAGTCGCCATCTCCAGGTCTCTACCACAACCTCTGCGCTACCGCCTGCCACAGACCTGCAGCATCATGTCCAGCAACAACGAGACGCCCAGCTCGCCGATCCAGTTCCGACCTGGTGCGTCCTGGCGCCTGTTGCAGAGATGTCTTGAGCTGAACTTCCCTATCCTCGCTTCCAGGCCAGGTGTGGGGTGGCTTGCGCAAGCTCGTGAGCCTCTCCGAGCTCCGCACAAAGCTCGAGCAGATCGAGAAGGCCCTCAGACGAACTGGCCTCCATCCTGTCGACGGACTCGACTACCTCTGCACCCTCATCCCTGAGATCTCGCCCTTTGTGCGCCACTTCGAGAACTCGTACAAGGTGTCCGAGGATGCAGCCGTGTCGGCCGGTGCGCGGCTGAGCGGGAAGCACCTCCTTCTCTGCGCGTGGACGCCGCCTCATGCAGACTCGAAGCTTCTCCTCGACGCGGACGACGACTGCCTCACCTCGGACTGGGTCACGCCATTTGCCGAGTCCATTGCCATCACCTCGGGATACCGCGTCTGGGGCTGGGTGGGTCTAGGATTGTGTCGAGAAGCCGAGGAGGGCAAAACTGACTACCTTCTTCTCGACAGGATCTCGAGTTTGTGGCGCCGCCCAAGCAGTACCTCCAGGAGCGTGCAGATGCTGGCGAGCCTGGCTGGAGCGAGGAGACGGACGACGAGGAGTCAGGGTGCTACGTCAAGGTGCTCGAGCGTGAGTTTCTCGTTTCAGGATATCCCCAAGTCAGACAGAGAGCACTGACTGGCGCGACTACACCCTGAAGTCGTCCTCAAGCTCAGTCCTGTCAAGTTTGACGCTCTCCTCATCTGCGGCTCTGTCCCTGCTCGTCGTCTCGGCACCTGCGACCTGGGCGAGGTCGATGTCCAGCCATGGCTCGACTACAACTTTGAGTCGGTCGCGGTCATTGACCATCCTCGCCGGTACCTCGAGGAGGGTTACGACAGCGACTCGCTCAGCCAGTCCCTTCTCCACCTCGGCTTGCTGGCACTCGACGCCATTCCCGAGGACAACCGCCCGGCGTTTGCCCAGTTTTGGCAGACGTTCGTCTGGCGCAGTCGCAAGCGCGTTCAGTACAAGCTGTGGTCTGTCGAGAAGGCGGAGAAGGTGCGTCTACAGTCTCTTCCCACAGCAGCCGCATTGCTGACCGCCTGACTGTGCAGCACTTTAAATCCGACCTGGACGACGTCTTCTGGAACGACAAAGTGTTCGACACGGTCATCACGTACAAACCTCGCATCCGTCACAATGTACAGACCTGTGGCCGCGTGTCTGGTGCGTCCTCAAATAGGTCGGAGGGAGGCATTCAGTTGCTGACTCTGAGATGGCAGTCGTCGGCGAGTCGGTCGACATCCTCGCCGTGGCTGTGCGCCCTGGCCAACCGGTCACAGGCATCCAAGGCGGTAGATACTGGGTTGCACCCGAGTACTGCATCATGTGCGGAGGCAAATTTGCCCGCAGTGACATCCGTTTCCTCCGTTCTGTGCCGGCGGGGTTGATCGTGCGCTCTCAGCTGGAGGAGCTGCAGCGCGCCGGACGTGTGATGTAGTGCATCATCAAGTCAATAGAATGCTGCAAAGGATGTGTGCTCTTCTCCCCCTTGCTGCTCACAAGAGGAGAGACCACAGCCAGAGAAGAGAGCACAGAGCAGATATCACCCTTGCACGAGCTAACGACTTCACAGGCTCTCTCTCTTGCTTTCTCTCTCTCAATCCTGGCTCTGGCAGGAATCCTCCAGCAAGCATGCATGGGAAGGTCAGCTCTGAACAGCCAAGGCACCCAAACAGTCTGTAGATGACCTGCTCAAGGCAGCTGAATCTGGTCAGAGCGCCCTGTGATCTCTTTCCGCTCACAGGTGGGCGCCCTAGGTGAACACTAGCAGGCCCTGCTGACTTGCACAAGCTGCCAGTACTCATGCTCCAGGCTGATTGACCGAGAGCATCTCTTCACAGTCTCACACTGCAACTCCCTCTCGGGGTCTTACAGTCTCTTGCACCCATGTTGCTGATGTGCTGCACACCGCCATCAAGTGCGTGCCGCTCCGCTGAGGCACTGTACGTCATGTCGAGCACGCATAAGCACTCCAGGCTCATGTCCCTGTGGTTTTGTCAACGGTGCAAGTGCCCACGGCTACTGATGGTAATTGCCAACGGCCATCAAATGTGCAACACACAAGTGCACTTATTGACCAGTGCATTCACCGCCTCGTACTGCTACATGAGGCCGACGGGGCCATTGCTGTTGGGACCTTCTCAAGCCGGTACCGACCGCATAATGCCCGTGTGAGGGTATTCCAAAAGGCTCACTGCGTTTTGACAGCTTGCATTGACCTGCTGTAGAAGCGGCATCCCACACGCACGGTGGGAAGTGGCTGCAAAAAGTCATACGCGTGGACCCTGGCCGGGGTGGAGCATACAATCACGAGCCATTCACTGAGCAGCACCCTGGCAGTAGCAGAACACATATTCTACAACTGCTGAGCCTTTCGTCAACGCAGCAGACAGATTGGATGCCCCAGTCAGAGCACCGGATCATTGAGGCGCCGAGCTATTCGGCACACGTCTTTGAGCACCAATGAGAGCGCAAAACGGCAGCAGAATCACCCACATGCGGCGCTAGAAACCGGCCAAGCGCCACAGAGCAAGAGAGAGCATTGGAAAAGCTAGGTCAGCAGGGCAAGCTCGAGTTGGGTCCTGTCTCCACCTCAGCGGCTCACTCAGCAGCTTTAGTGGTGCACACTACCGCAGCAAGTCTACGAGAACGCGTACTGCCGCTGCAGCACCACTCGCGTGCCCAGGGTACAAGTTGGGTGCAGATGGAGATGAGGTTGATGAGGTGATGAGCCAGATCACCAGCGACGGCTCGGGGTGCTGCAGGCAGAGCACAACAGCGCTGACATGCACTCTGGCAAGTCAGACAAGCCCGCAGATCTCCCCCGCCGAGGGCGAGGGAAGCGAGAGGGGCGAGGTGAACCGCGAGCACGTCGCCGAAAAGGGGCGGCGCCCCCCGTGAGGCTGTCCAAGCCATCATGGGGAGTCCCCCATATGGGCGGTATACCGCCGCTTTTAGTATCAACTGACACATGGGTACCGGCAAGGTCCCCAGATCCCCATGAAAGCCCGGTATCTGCATATCTGCACTCTGTAATGCATTAGATAAAGTGCTAAATAGCGGCAGAAGGATACTTTCTGCTCCTGACCCTCAACCTTCTTAAGTGGTTTCAACCTGCTTTGCTACTTCATGCAGGCTCTCCAGAGAGGGCTTGCAAGCACCACGAGTATTGTTTTCACTGCCCGAGACCTAATGCAGAGCCCCCGTGATCCCCATATCTGCAGTTTTGAGTCGGTTTTCTGCCCAGAAGCACACCGGCACCGGGAAAAACGTGGGGTCCCCGGTATTTTCCGGTGAGCACCGGGAAATTCCTGGTACCGGTCCCGGTCCCGGTGATGGCTTGGACAGCCTTACAAGGACGGGAACTTGCCGGACGGCTATGGCTTTGAAGACTACACAATGGTGAGTTGCACGTCTGCGCTACTCAATGAGCACCGCACTCACAAGTCTGCCTTTGCTCTGCAGGACCGGCTTGAGATCGTCGGCATCAAGTCCTTCAAGCCAACAACTTCCGAAGGCGCCAAGCTCCCCGACCCGCTGCGGCTGGCCCACGCCGTGGTCGAGCAGGTGCAACACCTCGGTACCGGTGAGAACGACGTCGAGCCGTCGACTGGACTGGTCCGCCTCGAGGTGACGGGTAAGGTCGGCATCCTGCCCCTACAAGTGCGCCCGCTCTCCCTCTCTTCCGCTGCTTGCGCTGTGGTCGTGTAGGGCAACTCGCAACCTGCTCCGATGAGCAGGACTGCTCGTAAGCCCGTCCTCCCACGACTGAGGAGAATGCCGCATCGGCATTCTCGCTCAGCTTTACCTTTCTTTCTCTCTCCTTACCTTCTCTCTTCTCTCTCCCCCTCTGTTGCAGCCCCTCGCGCTTGGCAGGGCTCGCGAGCCGTCCTCCCCTGAGTACCCCGGTCCCCTGACTGGCCTTGCAGCCTGCTGGAAAACGAGACGACTTTGTTGTCGCACTCCCAGAGATGCGGGACGGTGACAGGCTGAGGATGCATTGCCGGAAACCGCGAGAGGATACAGAAGAAAATAGAAGAAGCGGAAGGGCGGATCAACGCGAGAGCCGAATGCGCGGGTAAATGCGCAAGTACAGGCGCTTGAGTGTCATCCCAATATGAGGAACGCGGCGTGGCACGGGCGCCGGGCTGAGGCTAGGCGAGCGGCTTACGAGCGGGGACGCGGGAGCCTTGGCCTTGCGCGAGTAGACCTGACGGGGCGAGGAGCGATCAGCGCGGACCGGAAGAAGGAGCAAGGGAAAGCACGCACCCACAAATGCAGGTGCTGTTCCTTGCGGCATCTCGCGCGTGTGTGAGAGGCCGGAGGACCTTCGAGCGTGCAACGCAGCGAGCTGACGGGAGCTGAACAAGTCAGCCCGACTTGCATACGAAGGAGGAATGCTTGACGTACGCGGGGAGCCGCGTGCGGGCCGACGCGCTTTGCAACTTGTGCTTGCCCTGCATCGAGAATGGGAAGCGCGAGATGCCGCACCGACGGTGGTAGGACGAGTTGTCGAGGCGGACAGTGAGGCTGAACTGACAGGCAGAGAACGACGCCTGAGGGAGCTCAACCTGAAGTATCAGCTCACGCGCAAAGCATGGAAAAGCTTGCGCCGGCACAGGCTGAAAAGGGACGAGAGTTCTCGCACCGGCAGGACGTAGGCGAGGAAGAAGCCGAACGAGCGGAACTGAAGCCCAGCCTGTACGGTCCACCAACCCGTTCAGCTCGGACGTGGTGCAGGAGGAGGACTGCACGTGAGCAAGCTGAAAACGGGCCGGGAGCTCACGCACGATCAGAATGGCGGCGGGGGTGAGGTCGGGCGAGCAAGCAGCAAAGACGCAGAAACCTGCATGCTTGCCAAGCTCGGAATCAGCTGGTGCACCAAGCAGGAGGCCTGCGCCCGCACAAGCCAAGAGAACGGAAGGCGACGCACAAACAAGTGCAATGATTCGCCGAGAGGGCTGCGAGGGTCGTCCGACACCGAAAAGTCAGGAGCCGATCAGGACAGGTCCTGTCGGCGCGTAGACTGAGTAGGCGGAGAGTAGACGCACGTGCTCAAGTCGCGAGAAGAAGCTTGAGGTTGCCCGCGGGAGAAGGCGAAGAGGACGAGGAGGAATCTTGAGACAGGCGAGTTGGCGGGTCGCAACACCTATCGGCTCGAAAAGTCAGCACCGTCTTGTACAACGCTCGCGAGGAGGCTCGCGCAGTCGCAACCCGAAACGAGTGGTGACAAACGTACAAGGAGGGAGAAGACGATGACCGAGTGGAACGGGAGCGGGACAAACAAGAACAAGGAGGCCTGCGGAACAGGCTTATCAGCATTGCCCGCGCAGGCTTCCCCAAAGCTCGCACACCCAAGCCTAGACCAAGCGGACGAACGAGAAGACGCACGATGACGAGGTTGAGGAGGTGGAAGAGGAGCGCGAGCGACTTGTCAGGCGCGAGGAACTCTGGCAGGCTGCACGCGTCGCCAGCGCTTCGAGTACTTCTGGAGAGCTCGCACGCGCAAGCTTGGGACCGTGGAAGAAGGACGGGTGGTGCGCAAGGACGTCGGAGAGGATGTGGGGGAGGGCGAGCGGGTCGAAGCAGGACGACACCTGCGGTGCCTCAAGGTCAACGCTGACTCGCACAGCTCCCGGGAGGAAGCCTACGAAAGCGCGGGCCGAAAGGGCGGAGGAAAGACTCACGAGAAGGAAGAAGGAGATGAGGAGGAGGAGCACGAGCCGGTCGAGCAGATTCAGGAACGCCTGCGGGACAAGCTTGTCAGCGTTGCTCCGTGAGCCCCTCAAAGGCCCGCGTGCCCAGGCTCGAGACCGGGGAAGGGGACGGAAAGACGCACCGAGTCGTCGGAGGAGAAGTGGGGAAGAGGGAGCAGGCCAATGCAGGACAAGAACTGCGGAGTTCTAAGGTCAGCACCGGCTCGTGCACCGCTTGGGAAGGGGCCTGCGAAAGCGCAGACTGGACGGGTGAAAGGAGGACTCACGAAGGAGAAGCGGGGGACGAGGCGGCAGGGCGCGGGCCAGGAGGGCAAGGAGAAGGGGCGCTGCAGCACGCGCGGGTCAGCGCCGCTCAAAGAGGCCCTCACAGACCTGCGCGCGGCAGCACGCGGCGGCAGGACAAGGATTGAGCGTACCGAAGAGGAGGAGGTGATGAAGGGGACCTTGCAGAGCGCGGCGAATCGCTGCCGGAGCAGCAGCGCCACGAGCGGCGGGGGCGAGTCCAGGTCCCAGGAGAAGGCGCGAGGCGCGAGGGGGCGCAGGAAGGTGCTGCGCAAGGGGACAGGCCCCTTCGAGGGGAGGAAGGGGGAGACGAGCCGGAGGCTGGAACAGGTTGGAGGAGAAGGTCGAGAAGCTGCGGGCGGCGATCACAGGTCAGCAGGAGATGTCGGCAGTGACGGGGAGGTGATCGGCGGCCGTTGAAGGGAGCAGGGACGAGATCGGGACGAAGTGGGGAGAGGCTCGGCGAGGTCGAGAAGGAACGAGACCAGGGCCGAGGGAGCCGAAATAAACTACGACGCACCTGAGCAGGGCCTCTAGCGCCCGCAGCGCAGCGCAGGACGCGCACGAGGCGCTTCGGGAGCGGCGAGACCGCTGCCGAGGAAGCGGGACCGCGGTATCAGCAGGGGCAGGCGCAGTTCGGAGGCAGGGGAAACGCACCAGGGGCACGCGGGAGCACCAAAGGGGCCGAGGCGCAGCGCAGGAGCGGTGCACGCACCAGAGAGAGGGGGGACGAGGAGGAGGGCGGGAGCGAGCGGGTCAGCACTTGCTTGGCCTTAAAAGAGCGCAGAAAGGAGGACGCACCTTTCTCTCCTAGCCCTGACAGCGCTGCCCAAGCCCAGCATGGCAGCCCTTGAGCCGAACCTCTTCTTGTCGCCCAGCCCGAGCAACTCGCCTGCAAGGAGCACCGTCTTCGCGGAACGAAGACAGGCTACTCGCGCCGAGAGATAGAGAGGACGAACTGCAATGAGACCGATCGATAGTGATTCGAGTCTTCCGATGCAGAAGATGAGCGGTGAGGAATCCTAGCCAGAAGAGGAGAGCTACCAGAGTGCCGAAGGCGCAGACGACGCGGGTTGACTGATCGTCTACCCGCGGTCGCCGCTGCCATCAACGATCGGGGAGTGAGGGGGAACACAACGGAGAGAAAATAAACGGGACACAACGTTCGGAAGGAAAAGAGACGAGTGCACGAGTGGAGGGAGTGGACTCGTCGTGCGAGAGTCGACCGAAGGAGCAGACCTAGCATCGCCTGCGACGACAATGTCGCCGAGTCCGGCTGCGGTGCGTTGCAGTCTGCAGCTGCCGCTCTACCGGACGGCGTGACTAATGCGCATGAGCCTGCAGGCACAGAACGGTCAGTTCGGTGCCACGAACAACGACATCCAAGTCAACTCGTTCTTTGACGTCGAGGCCTTCATCAACAACTTCTGCGCTTTGGAACCCACGACTGCGCCCGTCAGCACCACGACCGTCAGCACCGTCAGTGCCGGCTACCCATGGGTCACGACCGGCGCTCCTGGCTCGACGCCCTTCCCAACTCCGCTCAACCTCGCGCCGATCAGCCCGCACGATAGCGCATCGAACTACTACGGCTCACCTGCTTTGTCGTACGGCAGCCAGGCCAACTACGGCGCGCCCGCCAGCACCCTGTATGCCGGGCACGCTTCGGCCGTCACCTCGACCACCGACTCGTCGAACTGGACGGCGTCCTCGTTCGCGAGCATGGGCGACACGGGCGGCAACTCGGCCAGCCGGAGTAGCACCTCAGCAGCGTCGACACTGCGCAACGCGCCCATCCGCGCGACGCGAGCGAGCGAGACGAGGGGAAGCAGCAACACCGCCGGGTGGGGGGGCACGCCGATCATCAACGTGCAGAAACTCGCCAAGCGGCTTGCTGAGCACGTGAACGAGTCCGAGCGTAACATCATAACCTTCCTTGGCAACAAGAAGACGGTCCAGCAGGCGTCGCGCAGCGTCGACAAGGAGCACAAGGCGCTGAGCACTCTCCGCAAGGGCGGCCGGCACCACGGCAGCAAGGTCAACGTGGCGCTGATGCAGGTTGAAGTTGCAGCCAGCCACCTCGAGTACTGCGAGAAGGAGCTTGAGAAGGCGGAGGCGGCTCAGGAGGAGTTCCAAGGTCGGGTCTCGATGCAGGAGGCGAGCCTTCGTCGCGCCACGCGCAAGTTCAAGGCTCTCGAGAGCACCTTCTGTCGCACTTACGAGAACACTGTCCTTAGCCACCTCATCCACTCGTGACGATCCCTCTGTACTTCTGCCCGGTTCATCGGTTGTGTTTTCTCTCTCTCTCTCTCTCTCTCTCCCTTTCCTGTTCATCCTTCGAGACTGTTCGACCGGTTTTGATAGCGACTCTGACTTCTCTGTTATGGACTCGCCTGTTTGCCTTGTGCGGCAGCGCGAGAGATATTTTGTTTTAGCAAGTTAGCGTTAGCAGCGGAACACAAGCAAGCGAAGCAGGTAACGTGCGGCGGAATCGGGCCGGGTGCTGCCAAAGCGACCGAGGTGCTCAGGAAGCAGCCAAGCTGCTGCAGCAGCACCGAAGCCGCCGATACAGCAGTCGGGGTTCAAATTAGGCAGGGCAAGTGCGGGGTAAGCGGTGCCTCAGTGGCAGCAGCAGAGCCCGCACTTCGGCAGCAAAGCAGCTGTTGCACACGCGGCAGCCAGGCAGAAGCAGCAGGAGGAGTCGAAGGGCAGGAAGCGAGAGCGGCGGTCTATAAAAGCCAGCCTTCTCTCTCTCTCTCTCTTGACTTCTTCACCTAACCAACTCCCCTTCTTTCCCACCTTTGGAGAACCACACTCCAAGTCACAGCTTCACTTTCTCTGTTCACGTCTCCTATCTTGGAATAGCAAGTCTGTGTGATCGATTGAGTCAAGTGAGCGAAAAGCGAGGAGAGGTCCCTCTGAGCAACGTTCGACGCGGACGAGGCCCAGTTGTAGCGGATTCAATAGCAGCAAGGCAGCAAGCAGGAGACGATAGCTCAACAACAAGGCGACGCGAGGCCGATCCTTGGAAGTGAGCCGGCAGATAGGCGACAAACCCGAGGAACGTAGAAAGCTGCGTCCCTCACCTCTCTCTCTCTCTCCCCTCCCATCCGAAAGTCTCGTCTTTTGACAAGCAGACCCACCCGACATCAGTCGGAAACTAACCTTGTTCGCAGGTATAGCCGAACACACTAACCGGTTCCTCGTGACCCATACGAGAGCTGTCGGTGATTCGCGAGAGCAGGATCGACCCTGTTCGTTGATTCCCGAGAGGTCGCGCTCGAGCACAAAAGCCGAGGCAGTGACAACATTGCTGCGCCCGCGCTTCCCAGCTTCGCTACGAGGCCCTGTTCTTCCTCCCGCGGTTCGCCTCGCATGCGTGCTGCTTCTACGCTCGCCTCGCCTGCAGCAGTCTTGACGAGCGCAGGTGAGCTCGTGCGCCCGCTGCCGACACCGCCGAGTTGTGACTCCGCCCGCCGCTCGCCGCCGCTCGTCGTCGTCCCGCTGCGTTCACCTGAGCCGAACGGGCGGGCGACACCGCCACCTCCGCTTTGCAGTAGGAAGTCGAGCCTGCGAAGACGACGGAGGTCAGCAGAGACAAGCGCAAACGAGGCTGAGTCGAGCAGACGGGCTGGTGCGGCGAACGACGGGCTACAGGGGCGAGCAGGTGCGCACGTTACGGGCTCTGCAGTTCCTTGCGCCACTGCCTGAGCTGAAATAGCTTTGCAGGCTCTCAGCTAGCCAACCTGCAGCAAAGAAGCACCTCCTCGTCTTCACTCGGATCGCACGCCGATACGCTGGCGTCCGCCATGACGCGCACAACTACACCGGCGACCAGCACCGACCACCTGCCGACTTCGAGTGCGGCAGTCCCGCTTCCTGTTTGTCCGCGTCTCGGGAGGCGGTGCTCGTCAGCTGGATCCGCCGAGGTGCCCACGGTGGAGGATCGGCGTGCACCGCCGCTTCTGGCTACCTCCGCCCCGTCACGCAAACCCTCCTACCTCGCCATCAGCCAGGGCGCGCCCTTCTTCGACATTCTCCCCGTCGAGACGGCACGATCCCAATGTGATGCTCCAACGGAGCGTCGCGGCGGCAGACCGCCTCCTCCCTTCCGCTCGACGACGACCACGACGACCATTGTCCGCGATGCGCCGCCTGCATGCCTTAAGCGCAAAGCCTCGCTGACAGCGCGAGGGCAATTTGGCGGCGGCGACGTTGCACCTGCTACTGCAAGCAGCTCGACCGGTCGTCTCCCTCGCCAACCAGCAACCGCAACTACAGCCGGCGGGACCCGCCCACCTCTCGTGCCTAGCGCATCTGCGCCTGCGTCTGTCACAGCCGCAGGCGATCTTCCCGCAAGCGTTTTGTCGCATGCGTTCCTTCCCACGGCCAGTCTGGTCGCCCCGCCCACCTTCTCCAACACCGCCTCATCCGCCTTGTCGTCGACCGAGCATCTGCCGCGCGCACAACTTCAGCACTCGCGCGAGAGAAGCATGGCGCGCTCGCCCAGCCAGGGCGACACAAAGCCCAAGCCGCGCTCGAGTTCGAGCTCGACCACGTCGGGCAGCGAGTTGCTCAACAAGGCATCTGGCGCGTCGTCTTCGAGCGGGTCAACGCTGCGCAGCGGATTGCTCAAGCTCAAGAAATCCACGAGGAGCCTGCGAAACGCCTTTCGCGCTTCGTCGTCCTCGACGTCGTCAGCTTAGGGCTGTCAAGGCCAATAGTGGCGCAGCGGATATCCGCAGAAATAGCGGCATTTCATCTCACTTTCAGGTAGCGGGAGCGGCACATGCCGCTGTGCCGCTTTGGGTGCCGATAAGCGGGGTAGCGGCAACCTGAGCCAATCAGAAACTACCACAAGCTTTGCAGCCTGTCCTGTGCTTTTCTGTGTCCTTCACCTGCTCGAGTAGAGTCTGGAGTACCCTTGACCGAGCAAACAGCCCTAAAAGAGGTGAAGCAAGTGAGCAGAAGACGCCAGAAGAAGAGGTGATGACCTTGCTGTGCCGTGCCTGAGGCTCTCTCCCTGCTGCTTGATCTTCCCCTTCTACCGCTTTTCAGGCTCTCATGAATGCTGTAGCACGCTCAGGAGAGGTTACTTGGTACTCTGCAATTGCCAGACAGTCAACTGAGGCTGTTCAAGAGCCGCTATCCGCTCAAAGAGCGGCGCTTTCCCCAGATTCCGGAAGCGGCATCGGGTGCGGCAGCGGCGCGCCGCGGCCGCTGCCGCTTTTCTAGCGGCACGCGCCGCTGCCGATACCAGTGCCGCTGTTGGCCTCGCCAGCCCTACGTCAGCTACGTCTGCCCGAGACGAACCGCCGCTCCCTCCCGAAGCAGCCCGAATCGCTCGCGCGCCGTACCCGACTCACCCGACCGTCCCACCTCTCCCACTCTCACCGACCTCAAAAACCTCCGCCGCGGCGGCAGAAGCGACACTCGTCATCTCGGTTGCCAATGGCACAGTCGACCACTCTGCTCCGCCGGAAGTACCGCCGCTCTCGCCTACGACGCCGCGCGCGACGTCAGCTACTGTCCTGACGACGTCGCTAGCAGGCGCTGGGCGGGCTCGGTCTTGATGAGACACATTCCATCGCCTTGTCGTCGGAAGCCATCCAGCTCCGCAAAAGCGCAAAGGGTGTCACCGTGAGCTGTACTGTTCAGCTCGTGCGATCAGAAGACGCGCACTATTCTTCCCAGCGTCGTGTCGAGCTGGTGCCAGCTGCTTCAGCACGTCAACTGCGCGCGCTGGACACGCGAGCGTGCAGAATGCCCGGCCCGCAATGCGTGCGCATGGTGCAACGAGATGCGGCCACAGTGCACGGCCCGTTTGAGAAGGTCGCGCGGCGACGCACCCTGCGACGGATGAAGAAGAGGGTGACGAGACGAGGGGAGGATCCGTTCACTTTCATCGAGACCAGCCTGGTCCTGCTGCTACAGCGCGAATCGAGCTTGTCGTGCTGTCTCCGTCTCGTCGTCGTCGCGAGAAGGCGATCCGACCGCACTCGCTCGCGACGCTTCTGCTTTCACCTTCTCGCTGTCCACGTCCTGCGCCTGATGGCGTACTCGGCGGACCTGGCCGTGCTGTCGCTAGTCTCGCGCTGCAGTGCTCGAGCCGTCTGCCGACGGCGAGCACGCGCAATCTCCGCAGTGCGTCTCCTGTCCGCGAAGGCGGTTGCCCCACTTTGCGCCGTCGCGCCCACTCGCCCTCTGCCTCGTCCCGTCCCACTCGCCCCAAGCGCAATGGACGCCGAACAGCCTGTCCCGAGTACGGCAGCGCAGCAGGAGAGCGCGGAGGAACAGCCCGCCACTCCGCTCGACCCTCCCACGCCGCCCGCTGACGGCTCGCAGTCGGCTTCGGCGAAGCCTCCTGGCGACGGGCAGCAGACCAACGAGCAGCCGAAGGACGCGAAGCAGGGAGCGAGTGCGCCGCTCGAGACGACGTCCACGCCCGTCCTCGCTCCACCCGCCTCGCCCGCTCCTCCCCCTCCTCCTCCCGCTTCCGTTGCTCCTCCTCCCACGACGCTGGCTATCAGTCCTCCTGTGTCGACTTCCTCCGCGTCGTCGCTCAATCCGCCCAGCCAGGTCAGCAACGCCGTGTACCGCGACGCGCATGGGCAGCAGGTCTACCTCCTGCCGAACGACCGCTCTCCTCCCGCGTGGCCCGTCCACCTCGCCTCGCAAGGCGGCGCAGCTCAGCTCGTACACGGCTACCACCCGTCCGAGCACGCGAGCGCCACCTCGGTCCCGATGCAGCGTGCGCCCGTCCCGCACAACCTTCACCCGGCACTCTACGCCCACTTCGCTACGCAGCCTCGCCACGTCCCGGCCCCTCCTGGCAAGTCGGAGGCAGGCGATCAGTCGATCCACGACCGGCCGAGCAGTGCGTCGTCGAGCGAGAGCGGCGAGATCAGGGAGGACGATGAGGGCAAGACCGGTGCGAGGATGCTTCTCGAGGCCGACGCCGCGACCACCGCCGCACCCGCTTCTGCGCCCGCCCAGCGCGTCGATGTGAAGCACGCCCGCTCGCCGACGCCGCCTAGCGAGCCCGAGCTGCAGCGGCGCCGACTCAGCTTCCATGAGCAGCAGTCGCAGCATTCGGGCGCTCAGCAGCACCAACAGGCGCTCGCGCAGCCGCAGCAGTACTACTGGCCGTACTACGGCTACGGCGGACCTCCCGCACTCGCCGGTCCCTCGCTCGCCGAAGCTCGCGCCTCGTTCCATCAGCACCTCGGGAACTTCACCAACGAGTTCAACGGGGGGCCATTCGCTCCGCAGTCGCGCTACCCTCCATATCAGGCGCATGCACTCCAGGCCAGTAAGGAGGCGTATAACTCGTCGGACGAGGAGTCGCAGTCGCTCGACTCGGGCTCGCCCTCCACCCATGCTCCGACCTCGGCCGCTCCGCCGCCATCAGCACAAGCTTTGTACGTCCCATCGGCTTTCTCGCCTTCGACCTCGACAATTACCACGGCGTCGACGGCCTTCGGCAGCAGCGGGTCGGGCTCCCACTCCTCTCCCCGCCAGCACTACCACCCGTACGATGTTCGCACGAGCTACTCGCCATTCAGCACGGGCGCCTCGCCTGGTACGACGATCGCAACCTCCCCTTCGGTTGGCTTCGGCACCCGCGGGAATGCGGAAATGGTCGTCGGTGTACCCGGCTTCGGCGCGCGCGAGCCGCCCACCGTTGGTGGGTCACCCATGGACGCGAGCCTTGAGAGCACGGCTGGCGAGCAGGCGTACGAGCTGCAGGGACAAACGGCGCAGGACCAGCAGCAGGCGACGCCGGAGGAGCCGAAGAAGCGGGGCGCGCGCAAGCTGCCCGACAACGCGTACGCGATCGAGCCGGTGCGCTTCCTCCCGTAGACCTTGCGGATCGTGATTCGCCCGCAGCGAGCTCTACTGATACCAGTCACGGATCGCGCCGCACAGACCAGCGGCCTGAAGCCGTTTGTCAATAAGCTCAGGTGGCTGCTCAAGCATCCCGACATCGCGGGCGACGTGATCTGCTGGAAGTGCGTCGACATCTTCTTGTTCAGAGTCTAGTCTGCTATCGCGCTCGCTTGAGCTGACGGACTACTGTCCTGCCGGGCAGCGAAACCGGCGATGCCGTGCTCGTCGACGCATCGAGCGACTTCCTCGCCAACGAGGTCCTTCCGCGCACGTTCGCTCACTCGAACGTCAGCGCTTTCACCCGTGTGTCTTCGCTTGCTACCTCGGGCGCAGGAACGGCTCGCTGATCACATCGCCCTCGTCCGCGCCCATTTGAGAAGGCCAATTCGCTGTGCGCCGTTTCGTCCTCCCGATGCCTCTCCTTGACGCTAAAGTGCCTTACACATAGGTTTACGGCTTCATCGCCCTCAAGGACAGCCAACTCGTCCGTGTGCTGGCCCGTTCAAGCGATGCCGACTGGGTGGAGGCGAACCAGGAGGTGGACGCCGCTGGCGCCGAGATCGAGAACGAGCTCGAGCCGTTCCCGACTGCTTCGCGCAAGTCGGCCCGCCTCGCACCGAACCCATCAGCTTCTGCGCCGGTCGCCTCGACCTCGACCTCGACCGCGGTCGCCGCTGCTCCGCGCCCGCGCGACCCGAAGCATTGGCGCGCGTTTGTGCACTCGCACACGAAGGACGAGTTCGCTGCTGCGCGCGCCGACGAGCGCGAAGGCGAGCGCAAGCGGCGCGAGTTCGAGCGGTTCAGGAAGCAGGCGCAGCAGAAGAAGGCGCAGGGGAAGAAGGGGAAGGGGAAGAAAGGGGACATTCAGGTCGCAGATGGGCAGGCGCCTCAGGAGGAGGAGAGCGCGGAGAGCGAGGACGAGGAGGGCGGCGAGGACGAGGACAACGAGCTCGACCTCGCCAACTGGTTCACCTCGACCACGATCGACAACTTCGTCCTGCTCAAGCGCCTCAAGCCCAAGTCGACCAAGACCAAGACCAAGTCGACCGAAGGCGCGGCGCCTGTGCAGCAGCCACAGATGGCCCCGGCTCCGGTCCCCGCTCCTGCGCCTGCCGCCGTCGCTGGCCCGAGCGGCAGCAAGGCCGGCGCGCTCGTCACGGCTCTTACGGGCAACCAGCCCGTCACCGCAGAGATGATCAACTACCAGCTCCAGTTCCAGCTCCAGCAGCAGCTCCAGCAGCAGCTCCAGCAGCAGATCGGACACTTGCAGCGGCAGAACCAGCAGCCGTCGAGCCCATACGCCGCCGCCGCCTCCGCCGCCGCCTCGCCTGAAGGGCGCGCGCACGGCATGCCCCCTCTGCTCAACGACACCCCGGCCGGGCTGAGGCCGCTCGCGCCCAAGCCGCAGAGTGAAGAGCAGGCGAGCCCAGCGAGGCACTCGGGGCACGTCGCGGGCTTGCTGCGCCCGGCGGAGGACGAAGGAGGGAGCGGGTAGAAGGGAGAGGATGGGACATAAGGAGGAGGAGCCGCTTACTCCGATGGTGAGGATTTCGCCTTTCCCGCTTTGCACGGTCGTCGTCGCCCTTTGTTGCTTGTCTGTCTCGTCGCGAGACTGCCTGTTAACGCGCCTTTCCACCATCCGCGAGACGCTCCTGCATGTGAAAGACATTCTAGGCATTGCGGACTGCGACATGCGGGTACTGCGAGAGTGCGAAAATGCGAGAGTGGATACAACCGGGACGAAGCACCGGGGTCTAAGTGAGTGACTTCAATAGCTACACAGAGCCTCCCGCGGCCTAGACGATGCGCCCATTTGCATCGGTCGTGTCGGTCGCGGCGGTACTGACAGGAGACGGAGTAAAGTTGACGACGCGGACGCCGGTGTCGACCTGGCCCATCTCGACCGTGAGCTTCTGCGGGTCGACCGGCCCGTGCGTCGCTGCCGCCGTCGTCGCCGCCGAAGTAGGCGTCGCAACGCCCGACTCGGCACTGGTCGTTGATCCCGGCCGGGGTTGCAGCCTCGCATGGACCGAGTAGCCCCTCGTCCGCCCGCCGGTCTTGCTCGTCCCGCCCGGCTCGACGCCGGCATGCCCGAGCCCTTCTTCGCCCTCGAGCTGGGCGAGAGGCGTGCCGCAGCGCTGCTCGAGCTCACGCCGGTGCTGCTCGTCGTGCGGGACGAGACCCGTCACGACGACGTGCGCATACTTGCGCTGCCACCATGCGAGCTCGTGCTGCAGCGCGCGATGGACGAGCAAGTAGGAGAGGAGTCCCCAGACCAGACCCCAGGCGAAGAAGAGGCCGAGGACGAGGCCGAAGGCGACATCGAGACTGCGTGTGCTCGCGACATCGTCAGCCAGAGCGCGGCGGGTCGAGGAGGTCTAGGACGCACTCGACCGTCCAGTCGACGGCCGCGGTGGCGGCGATAAAGACTGCGAACCCGATCGTCCAGAATAGTGTCTGGTTCCACATCAAGGTGCGGAACGGCGGGGAGGCGGCATAGCGCGCCTGGCACCGCTTGCGCCACTCGCGCCCGTGCGTGAAATCGACGGCGCCGATGTCCTCGATGAAGTAGTAGATTGCAGGCTTCGTCGGCGTGCGAGGCGGGTCGGACGACATCCAGAATGGGAGCGAGTGCCAGACCTTGAGCGTGAGGGCGAAGATGAGCATGGGCGGAATGGCGAGCATGGCGAGGGAAAACAGGAAAAAGTTGCTGTGCGGCCCGCGGACAAGGTGAGTCTCCGGCAAGGCTATTGACAAAGTCGCTGGCGTACTAGAGCGGAATGGAGGGTGCGATGGCGAGCGGGACGGCCATGGCGAAGAGACCCATGTGGTAAGTATGCATCGTGAAATCCATGTGCCTACGTGTCGACGGATGAGTACGAGACATGCAATGGAAGACAGCGACACAATACGCACCACCACGAATGCGGCATCTGTTTCGGCAGCCACTTCTTGCCAGCGGGCTCGAAAGCGGGATCGGCGACGTAGGGGTAATACAGCGGGCCGTACTTGGCGCGATGCCGAGTGACTTCCATAGCGAAGCAAATTGTCAGCACAAGGTAAAGTGCGCGCAGCACAACGGCGACAGCGAAAGGAGACTTACGCTTCCAGACGCGGAACGGGGCATCGAAGCAGGACGAAACGCCGAGTGCGGCGGAACCGATGCCGATCAACTCCTTGTCAGACAGGTCGGTAGCTGCGTGCACCCTGTCAGTAGCCTAGTCATAGCTGAACGTGCAGAGAAGGGCTCACAGATCTGGATGAGGTAGTAGAGGAGCTGCGCAGAAGGAAGGGGATGAGCGAGGGGATCATTGCGGAAGGCGATTCCGAGAGGTTGACGGCTCACACAGGGGATCAAGACGTTGCAGACAATCAGGAAGCCGAGGTACAGGAAGGGCGTCCGCAAGCCGAAGTGGAATGTGTCGAGGCGAGGCGGTCGCTCGGGGTCGAGGAACGTCACATCGGGCAGCGTCGACGCCGTGCTCGCTGAGCGGTTCCTCCCGCTCGCTGTAGAGGCTGTCGGCGGCGCCTGTCCGGGCGGCACGAGCAGTTGAGTCGCGGTGGCTGTCGACTCGCCGGCTGATGTTGCTGAAGAGCGGCGCGGTTCGTCTTGCGCAGAATGCGGCTCGAGAGGGGGCGCAGTGACTGTTATGGTCGTCATCCTTGAAGACCAGCCGCAAAGTTGCGAGGAAAGAGCAAGAGATTTCCTTGTCGAAGGCTGACTACTGCGACGAGGAGAAAGAAGCGCGTCGATTGCTCGCGATGACGTACCAGTCACGTGCAGCAACCGGTTGGGTGACGTGGCCCCGAGGTGCGCGGGATCAAGTTAACCTCGCGCCTTGACGCTCGCTCGCTCCTTCCCGCTCTGCACCACTACGCTTGACTCTGCTCGGAGCAACTCAGTGCACGTCCGCCAGCCCACAGCAGAGCACCCGACAAAGCCCGCGCAACTTTCGCCTCGCTTACCAAGCGCCTGGACCGCATTCGGCGCCCTTCCCGCCCTCGGCGCGCCGGCTCCGTCTCGCCCGCCGCGAAGCGCGGCCTCCTCGAGCGTAAGCAACTTGTCAGCCGCTTTTTCGCCTCTTGATCATCTCGCTGACCCCGCGCACGGCTCTCTCTCCCTCTCTCCTTTCAGTCGTCAACACGCCTCCCGGTTCTCGCCCCCCTCGCGTCGTCTCCCACCCTTTCGGAGATCTGCCCCTGCCGCCAACCTCGGCCACACTCCTTCGCACACTCGGACCCTTCCCTCTGCCAACCATGTCGCCCGAAGACTTCGACTACGCGCCTCGCGGGCCTTTCATCCTGGGCATCCCGCTCGGCGACCTCTCCTTCTCGGCCTTCTCGTCCAAGAAGATGTTTGACCGGCGGTGGCACCTGCGAGCGGAACGCTTTGGTGCGTGGCGTAGCCTGCCCTCTGACACCGTGCTTCCGAGATGCTGGGCACAATCACTGACCGTCGGCCTTTGCGATACAGTCGTATACCAGCTCGCCATGCTCATCTGCCTCGCCGCGGAGTGCACGGCCACCTACTCGTACGCAAAGTGCGTATCCGGCCTGCTCTCCCTGCGCTGTATGGGACACATGCTGATCGTCCGCTTTCCCATAGATACGAGGACCTCGAGGAGCACGTCGAGAACGCCTTCCCGCCCGCCGACCTGAACCGCACCAACATCATGGGCTTCCACATTTCGACCATCGTCTTCTGCGTCTTTGTCGCAACCATCTTTGGCGCCGACTTCTTCTTCCTCCTCATGTTCCCTCGCCACGTTTTCCCGCGGTGGTACCAGACGACCAAGAAGGCGCTCGCCGTCTTCATCACCGCGGGCGTCTTTGCGTGCGCGCTCGGCGCGACGATTGTCATTGCGCGCCAGTCGGCCACCATCACGGGCGTGCCGCAGTCGACCATCGACGCCGCGACCGACCTCTACTTCCGCCCTCCGCTCGAGTACCGCTCGTGGGCCGTCAACATCGCGTGGATCTGCCTCATCTGGCCGGGCTTTATCGCCTGCGTCGCGAGCTGCATCCTCATGTTCATCGCCGACTCGTACGACGTGCAGCACGGGACGGACCCGCGCTACTTTGGCGCGTACCCGGGCCAGGACAACAAGTCCTCTTCGACCGTCGGCGCTGGCGACGACGCAGCCGGCGTCCCCCTCGCTGTCAACACGGCTAAGCCCGCCGCGCCGAGCCTGTCCTCCGCGGCGACGACCCCGAGCGTCGCGGCGCCAACTATGGCCACCGCGGACGGGAGCAAGCCCGGGTCGGCGTTCGCAGACCACGGCGCCGTCCATCGCGGCGCGCAGGCCGTCTGAGCGGCGGACCGCCTCCGATGGACACTCTCTCCCTTCTGTGCATTAGATCGCCTTCCATCTCCCTACCTCGTGTCGTTCCCGCAATCTGTTTCCCATCAGTCGCATTTACACGGTCACCCTACTGCGCCATCTGTATCCTATCATCTCCCGCCAGCGCCGCTACCAGGTGCCTAATCATTGTCTACCCTGCACATAGACTGGTCGTTCTCTCTTGCGATTGCCTCGACTGCAAACCTGTCCATACTGCCGTCGCTTCTGTCTTGTCACGCTAAGAGAATGACTCTGGACGGCGTGATTCCGTCTGCGCGGTAGTCGGTCTGACAAAGCGGTAGTGTAGTCCTGCGAGCGGAAATCGCGTTGATGAAGCGCGGAGGCAAGTGCAAGTACTCCTCACACGGAACGACAGGGAGGAAGTTGTCGAGCTGCATCACGGTCCGACCTCGTTGCATGATGTCGATGAGGAGGTATCCGAAGCCCCTACTGAGGATCCTCAGCCTCCTTCCGCGCGAGCTCCTCCGCCTCGCGAAGCAACGCTTCTTCGTCGTCTTCGTCCTCGCCGCCGTCCTTTCCGTCTCCGTTCGCGTCTTGCGGCCCGCTCGGTGACTGAGCTTGCTCAGCGTTGCCCTCGTCGACGATCTCCGCAAACGACTGGGACGCTGTGCCGGCCTGAGTCTCTTTGGTTCCGTTCTCCTGCGCACCTGCGCCACCTCGCCGGCCCGCGTCCCGCTCGGCATGATCCGCGCGTGCGAGCGCCTCCTCCTCCTCGCGGTGCTTCTTCTCGAGCAGCTCGAGGCGCTTCTCGCGCGCAGCGACGAGCCGCTGCGCCCTTTCCTCCGTCAGCGCAGCGTACGCCTCGGCGCTTTGTTTTGCCTTGGCGGCCGTTGCGGGGGCAGAGGAGGAGGAGGAGAAGGCGGCGATCTGCTCGTCGAGGGAGGCGAGCTGCGAGCGGAGGGCGGAGAGACGCTGTGCGCCGAGGAGGCGCGCGAGCGCTTGCGAGGCGACGGCGCGGATGTGGGCGAAGCGGGCGGGGCCGAGCATGACGCCTGTGCGAGGACCAGATCGTTCATATACAAGTTACATCCTCTGGACTGTATTTTAGACAGAGTAAGGAAAGGCAAGCAACGCACCGCCGTAGAGCCTGCTCACGACAATCGCAACGTCGACGCCGCCCTCCTGCGCGAGCACGTCCCTGATGACGTTCGCGCCGCCCTTCTCGCCGTCGTCGTCCTGCCCCGTCTCGACCCTCCAGTCGTCCTCGCTCTCGAGGCCCGACTTTCCCGGCTTGAGCGCCAAGCATCTCCACGCGAGCATCTCGTGCGTCATTTCGCACGGGTGGCTCGCCGTGCGCAGCCCCCTTACGTGCGTCTGGAGCGTCTGCGCATGCGTGCGATTCGTCGCCGGGCACGCGTGCGCGATAAAGGTGCTTTGGCGGTCGGTGAGCGGATCGGACGAGACGAGCGGGGCGGGCGGGCGCGGCGGGCCGGTGAGCGAGGGAAAGTAGGACGAGAGGCCGCTCGTGGTGGTGCGCTTAGAGCTGGGCTCGTTCGACGAGGCGAAGGCGGCCGACGAGGTGCGCTTCGACATGACGAAGGTGGGGGGAGAAGAAGAGAGCGCGGGAAGCGGGGAGCAGGGCAGCTGGTGTGACTAGCTGGCTGGGAGTTGCCTCTGCCTCGTAGCTGTGCAGCACGCTCGGCAGCGTTGGGAGCAAAGCAGAAGGGTGCGGACGGAGCTGTCCGAGGTGGAGCCGCCGAACTGATGAGGCCCGTGCCTTCCGGCTACATCGCCTGATCGTTGACAGTCCGCTGGAGCCTGCACGATACTTGCTCTGTACCTGCAAACCCTGAGGTACTGCGCCGCTGCCTGTCCCCGCTCCCGGCGTCCCATTCTCGGTCTCTCCGAGCTGTCTCCTCTTCCGCTGTCACACGGCCGTCGCACACTCCCTACGCTCCCTGCCTCACACCACTCAGCAGCATGGCTACCGCTACGGGCCACTGTCTCTGCGGCGCCATCCAGCTCGAGCTCCTCGACGGCATGCCCGACTCGTGCATCCTCTGCCGTGCGTCTCCTCCGCTCGTGTCCGTCAGTCTTCGGGTCCCTTGATGATGATCGTCGCATGCAGACTGCACCAACTGCCGCCAGCAATCCGGCGGGCTGTACGCACCTCCCGCCGCCCCTTGCGCGCACGCCCAGATCCTGACATGTCCTACTCGCCCCCAGCGGAGTCGTCGGCATGCTCATGCCGCGCGCCCGCGTCCGCATCACGGGCGAGGACCACCTCGCGTCGTACCGCGACGCAAAGTGCGCGTCGGGCTCGGCGCTCGTCCGGCTCTTCTGCGAGACTTGTGGCTCGTAAGTTGGCCCGTCGCCTCTGCGTGCGTGTGCGGCGGGGCGGGTAAACACTGCGTCTCGCGCGATGCTGGGCCTGACGGAGCTTGTGCTTCACAGTAACATTGGGGCTGCGCCGGAGAAGAGCCCCGAGACGCTCGCAGTGCGCGGCGGTGCGTTCCGCGCCCTCCTTCCGCGTGGTTTCACCCGCTGTCCTACGCTCGTCTGATCCTGTTCGCCCGCTGGTCGAGCAGGCCTCTTCCCATCGGGCTCACTCCCGCCGCCCAAGTTCGAGATCTTTACGATGCACCAGGAGAGGTGGGAGCAGCCGCACGACGGCGCCAAGCAGTGCGAGCGCGGGCTCTCGAGGTGATACTCCTCGATGACTGGACTCGCCTACTACTCGAGACGTAGGTACCGTAGATGACGGAGGCGTCGGGCTTTCGACGGCATTGTGGAATGCAGCGACTTCCTCTACGTATGACGGGGATCGATTCTGTGCGGACGATCATTTCTCGCGTTCGTTCGTGCGTTCGGCAGAGTGACGGCGAGAAAACAAGCTTGTCTGATCGCGGTGCAATTTGCCAGTCAGATTGCACGGGCCTGGGCCCCCGAGAGAGGGAAGCTGTGCGACTTCGGCGAGCAGCCCGCGCGGCGCCCGGTCGAGCCCCAGGCAGGCAGGCGCCGTCCGCCGGCGCGCGCATCACTTCGCCTCGCTGGACAGACACACGCAGTCGAAGCGCACCCGGATCGACGAATGGCTGCACAGACGGCAGACCCTGCCACGCCGCGCGACAAGCCCGCGCCGCCCGCTGCAGCGGCACCAGCGGCGGCGGCGACCGCGGGCGAACAGAACAAGGACGAGCAGCCACCGCGCCCCGCCGACGCGGCGGCTGCGGCAGGGTCGAAGGACGGCGACAAGGACGCACCGGCAGACGCAGAGGAGGACGAGGCAGACGTCGGCCCGGCGGGGACGGGGAGCGTCGTCGACATGGACGTCTTCGGGCAGTTGCTCGAGATTGTGCGCACCTCTCGTCGCTCAGGGGCCCGCGCGCGAGGGCAGGGCAGCTCTCACACGGCCTCAGAGACCCTGCCCCGCCCCTCGGGACCGCGAACGGACCCGCGCGCGACGCTGTTGCTGACCGCCGTCGTCATGCTTTTGCTCGCCCCCCCCCCCTTGCCTCTCCCGGCCTCCGCTCCTCTCGCACCGCAGGACGACGACGAGAGCCACGAGTTCAGCAAGACGCTCGCGTTCGACTACATCGCACAGGCCGACGTCACCTTCAACGAGATTGAGGAGGCCCTGTGCGTCGTCCCCTCCCGCTCGCTTACTCGTGGCGGTGATCGACCGTATCTTTTGTCAACTCGCGCTGACCCTGTCGCTCCTGCACACCGCTTCTCACGCTCTTCTTCTCACCGGATCCGCCTCTCCGCCCTGCCCTCACCTGCACGCGGTTGCCGTCCTGCTCTTTCCGCGCCCGAACCACTCCTTTTCCCTCTTCGCCTCCCACTTTCTCCCTCGATTACCCTCCTGCTCGCCCCTTTCGGCTGCGAATCTCTTTCTTCGCGTCACCTCGCCCGCTCTCCGCCTCACCCTCACCCCTGCGCGGGGGGGGGGGGGGGGGGGGGGGGGGGGGGGGGGGGGGGGGGGGGGGGGGGGGGGGGGGGGGGGGGGGG